>NC_059192.1:72646359-72671359 GCF_020615455.1 Coregonus clupeaformis | reverse complement strand
GGCGCTGGTTAATATTACATTCAAATTGTATTTTGTGTGTACACCCTATCCTCGCCCTCTGCAAGTTCAGGTATAACCTACTTTACATCCTGTAAGCGGTAGATACAAAGCTAGTGGCTTGGTAAGAATGAAGTTGTCACGTCAGTAGGAAAAGTGAATAAGAAAAGCAAACTGCATATTGTATTAACTCTCCTATTATCATATCAGCGGATCTGTAAAAAAAGAGAGCTGTAGTTGTTTGTTTGTTAGTTGGTGTTTGGACAGTATTTACCTGCAGCCTGCTCTACTCCTTCATGCTCAGCTGAGTTGACTCCAGTAAAAGTAAAAATCAACCTGCCAGCCATTCTTTATGAGCTTGTTTTCCTCTCTCTCTCTCTCTCTCTCTCTCTCTCTCTCTCTCTCTCTCTCTCTCTCTCTCTCTCTCTCTTTCCAAGTGCAAACAACACAATTCACATTCTCCTCACGTCTCCTCCAGGACTTGATCGGAGCGTCATCGTTCTGTGTGTATTTTGCGATCTGTCCCGTGGACTTGGACCTAGTAGCATTCTGGTAGTATTCTCTGTTGCATTTCCTTGATTCCTTGCGTCCTCTCTCCTCGCCTTCTCAAAACCGATTGGATGAGAAGTTCAGAGGGGAGGGACTTCTGACCCTCTCCAATGGGGTTTGAGAAGGAGGCGAGGAGAGAGGATGCAAGGAATCAAGGAAATGCAACTGAGATGGATAGAGGACTCATTTTTGTGTCTGTGCCATTATAGCTTATGTGACAGCATTTGCAGCACAATTGAGGCAATCTCCATTAGTCAATATTATTTTTCATGATTGGCTAATCCCTCCTGATGACCCGGTTGGACATGACTCCAACAGGGTCACCAGGAGTGATCAGCCAATGAAGTTGGAAGTCCCAACCAGTTGACTACATTAAAATGGTGGAAGCCCTCAATGGCGCTGCCCATGCTAACACAGCCTTTTGGCCACTAGAGGCCTCTGTCATTCTCTATGGATTCTCCCCTAGTTGTCTGGGCTCTGTGTGGGCATTCTAGTCTGGGTAGTCTTTGTAGAACTCTTAGTCCTAATCTTTTTGTAGTCTGGTAATTTTAATAATCTTGGTAGTTTGGTAATCATGGTAGTCATAATAGACCTGGTAGACCCGGTAGTCCCAATAATCACAGTAGTCCTAATATCCTACATGACAAAATACTACAGTTTTATTATAGAATTGTATAGTAAACTGTAGTCTACTGTAGAATACTATATTACACACTGTAGTAGCCCTCGATCATGTGTAGTACTTAGTATATAATGTTTTAGGGCAAAAGAGGGTGCAACTCAATATTATTTATTTTTATTTAACCTTTATTTATACAGGTTTTTGTCATTGAGATAAAATCTATTTTTCAAGAGAGACCTGGTCAAAGAAAGGTGTTCCTAATGTTTTGTATTTCTCCACTCCTGTTCCCAAGTAGAAATGTAGCCAACATTTGGTGTATTGTTTTACTGCACGAATTGCTTAATTCTGCAGGAGTTAATATTAAGGCTATGTGAGAGGTTCTAGACCTACAGTCCAGATTTCAGTTTCTATTTAGCCCATCTGAATAGTAGGGTACAGTTCCCTTGACATGCCATAGGCCTATTTGAAGTCCCCGTCTTGTGACTGTCATCAATCATTTTACATTTACATCATTTAGCAGATCAATCATTTAATCATCACATCAATCATCACACATAACATAGCACACTGCTATCATCCTCTTTTACCAAATCTTTCCCAAACGTTAGACTACTTTTAAAAACATTTTACCCTTATTTTACCAGGTATGTTGACTGAGAACACATTCTCATTTACAGCAACAACCTGGGGAATAGTTACAGGGGAGATGAATGAACCTATTGGAAGCTGGGGATGATTAGGTGGCCAGATTGGGAATTTAGCCAGGACACCGGGGTTAACACCCCTACTCTTAAGACAAGTGGCATGGGATCTTTAGTGACCACAGAGTCAGGACACACGTTTAACGTCCCATCCCAAAGACGGTTCTGTTCTAGCCCTCCCTTCTATTTATTTTCAACTCTCCATTTGGCAGCTTTTCTCTTATTGAATTAAACTCTGACATTGTCCTTTTTGCCTCCGTGGATCTGCATTAACTCTT
The DNA here is from genome assembly GCF_020615455.1 of Coregonus clupeaformis. Taxonomy (NCBI): domain Eukaryota; kingdom Metazoa; phylum Chordata; class Actinopteri; order Salmoniformes; family Salmonidae; genus Coregonus; species Coregonus clupeaformis. The sequence continues at coordinate 72,669,212 of NC_059192.1, read as the reverse complement.
TCTGCTAACTTCCTGTTCCCAAAAGCATTTGGCGATGGGCTTGCAGTCTATTTAGCGTACGTACAGTTAGGCCCTAAAGTTCAGACTTACTCACTAATGCCAGATAGTCTAAACAAATGAAAGAAAAACCTCAATGTAGCCTGTAGATATAAATTGCACAACAATTACATTTATGGATTTTTTAAGGTATTGTTTTCTCTTCATTCAATAATGAATTACCCTAAACCCACCTGGATATAACCGCGGAGACTGCTGGTTATGAGTCAACCCGCGCATCACTAATACGGTGGACCTTGTAATCCTGTCTGGTCTCTGTGTAAACGGTGGGAAGAGACAGGACAGTGGGGAGTCCAGGATGGGCCACTGTTACAAGGCCTTGGCCTCTCTCTACAGGACGTCTGACTGTTGACTCTAGTCCCACGTTGACATTCCCCACTGTTTGTCTTGGCTTTCATCAGGGCTCAGCTCAAACAAGAGCCAGAAACTGATAAAACACATGCCCCATAGTCACACACACACACACACACAATCTACAGAAATACACACACACACACACACACACACACAGTCTTACAGAGATATACACACACACACACGCACACTTTGGCAAGACAGGACAACAACAGGGCGAGGAGACCCTAGCCAGACACAGCAGCAAAGCAGCAGTCTGTCTGTCTGCCTGTCTGTGTGTGTGTGTGTGTGTGTGTGTGTGTGTGTGAGTGTGTGAGTGTGTGTGTCTGTGAGACTGTCTGCATGGTGTGCAGCCTTTTCCCTGAACAATTCTGTTTTGTTAACATCTTTTTATTGATTTCACAAAAACACAAACATCAGCACATAAGGGCCCTGACACATTCATCCATTTCACTGGTTTAGGGAACAGGGGGAAGTATTCACAGAACACTGATAGTTATAAAGACACTGGGGACTTTTTCCATTTTCCATTTGGAGTGCATCTATGCCACCTGTGCCCCAGCGTCAAATTCTACCCACCGTTCTCTCTGTCCCTCTGCTGCCTACAACAAGGTTGCGTCCAAAATGGACCTATTCCATATATAGTGCACTACTTTTGACTAGAGCCCTAAGGGGCCATGTTTAAAGTAATAGCACTAAATAGGGAATAGGGTGCAATTTGGGAAGCAGCCCAAGACAGCGAGCTGGATGTCTTTGGTTATTATGTTGATTTTGTGAGATTGCAGTGGTAAAATGATAACACACACACACCACACCACACCACACACACCTACAGTAACAGTGGTATAATGCCCAGGGACAGGTTAACTGATACAGAATGAGAAACAGCTGTGTTTGTGCATTTATTCCCGTTACTACGCCCAATTCATTTCACCATCTCTGATCGCTCTGTCTCACAGCTATCTATCAGGGCTGTTGTCAGACAGCCAGCAAGCCAGGCTGGCAGTCAGACGGGTAGGTAGGAAGACAGGCAGGCAGACAGCCTAAACAGTAAGCAAGCCAGGCTGGCAGTCAGACGGGTAGGTAGGAAGACAGGCAGGCAGACAGCCTACCAGGATGGCAGTCTTCTTCTTTGGTGTTGATTTCGCATTCCTGTTCTACAGGGTGGAGACAGGCCGTTCCTGCCCCGATGAATTTCACACTTGACGCCTTGTCGAAAGGGGGGGGATTTAATCATGTAAATGTAATTGCAGGGAGAGTGGAGAAGTGGGGTTTTGTAGCCCAGGTGTAATCCAGGTGCAGCACCTGCATGTGTTTCTTCCTCATCACTTAATTGGAGTGCAGTTTCCTACTAATGGATAGTATGTGTGTGTGTGTCTCACTGTGTTTGTGTGTGTGTCTCACTGTGTGTGTGTGTGTGTGTGTGTGTATGTGTGTGACTCACTATGTGTGTGTGTGTGTGTGTGTGTGTGTGTGTGTGTGTGTGTGTGTGTGTGTGTCTCAGTGTAGCACTGAACACTCAGTAAGGAATGACCTAACCCTCCCTAGAGAGTTGGGCTTTCTCCTCCTCTTCTCTCCTCCTCCTCCTCTCTTCACCCCTCCTCTCCTCCTCCTCTCCTTCTCCTCCTCTCTTCACCCCTCCTCTCCTCCTCCTCTCTTCACCCCTCCTCTCCTCCACTTCTCTCCTCCTCCTCTCTTCACCCCTCCTCTCCTCCTCTTCTCTCCTCCTCCTCTCTTCCTCCCTCCTCTCCTCCTCTTCTCTCCTCCTCTCTTCACCCCCTCCTCTCCTCCACTTCACCCCTCCTCCTTTCTTCACCCCCCTCCTCTCCTCCTCTTCTCTCCTCCACCTCTCTTCACCCCTCTCCTCCTCTTCTCTCCTCCTCCTCCTGTCTTCACCCCTCCTCTCCTCCTCTTCTCTCCTCCTCCTCCTCCTCCTCCTCTCTTCACCCCCTCCTCTCCTCCACTTCACCCCTCCTCCTTTCTTCACCCCCCTCCTCTCCTCCTCTTCTCTCCTCCTCCTCCTCTCTTCACCCCTCCTCTCCTCCTCTTCTCTCCTCCTCCTCCTCCTCCTCTCTTCACCCCTCCTCTCCTCCTCCTCCTCCTCCTCTCTCCTCCTCTCTTCACCCCCTCCTCTCCTCCACTTCACCCCTCCTCCTTTCTTCACCCCCTCCTCTCCTCCTCTTCTCTCCTCCTCCTCTCTTCACCCCTCCTCTCCTCCTCTTCTTTCCTCCTCCTCCTCTCTTCACCCCCTCCTCTCATCCTCTTCTCTCCTCCTCTCTCCTCCTCCTCTCCCTCTTCTCCTCCTCTTCTCTCCTCCTCCTCTCTTCACCCCCCTCCTCTCCTCCTATTCTCTCCTCCTCCTCCTCCTCTCTTCACCCCTCATCTCCTCCTCTTCTCTCCTCCTCCTCTCTTCACCCCCTCCTCTCCTCCTCCTCTCTTCACCCCTCCTCTCCTCCTCGTCTCTCCTCCTCTCCCTCTTCTCTCATGAGTACTTTCACATTTTAGTAGGCAATAGCCTATTATTATTATATTATGCCTGCATCACTCTATTTGTGTGTGTGTGTGTTTGTGTTTGTGAGTCTGTGTGATTACTGTTTGGGCGTGCTCATGTATAGCAATTTCAAAAATGTAATTTCTAGATAGAAAATGGAGTGGTAAGAGGTGCGTGTAGTGACATTGCTGCTTGTTACGTTATAGATGTGGTGCAGCGGTCTAAGGCACTGCATCTCAGTGCTTGAGGCGTCACTACAGACCCCCTGGTTGGATTCCAGGCTGTATCACAACCGGACGTGATTGGGAGTCCCATAGGGTGGCGCACAATTGGCCCAGCGTCGTCCAGGTTTGGCCGGTGTAGGCCGTCATTGTAAATAAGAATTTGTTCTTAACTGACTTGCCTATATAAAAAATAAATTAAAAAAGAGGTCAATGGAACGCAGACCGTGGGGGATAGAAGAAGGATGCCGGATTGGCACACATTCAACAAATCTGATCTAACAAAGTGGATATTCGTCATATCGTCATGATTGATGTATTGTAACAGACCCACAATTTGGTTACTAAAGTCATATTTTGATATATTTGGCTGTTTTTGCTGCATAATATTTAGAAGTAGTTCCTTTTCAGGTTTAGAAGAAGTGCTAAATGCTAACTCCTGTTCGTATAAGCTGGTAGCTAGCATAGAGAAATCAGTGCTGGTAGTCAAAGTCGTTTTTGACTGTAATGCAATTGATTGGTGAAGATGACATGAACATGTATTGGGGTTGACATCCATACAAGCATTATACTCTGATTTTACCTCAACATAGTGTGGCATACACATATAAACAATACCCTAAATGTAGGCTAATTTTGCTGGGGGGCAATGGGGAGATTCTGGATCTTTCCATCACGGCATCTTTCCCTCACACGTGTCCATGGCATTTCCATTGTTTTGGTTTGAGTTCCATTGACCTCTTTACAACATCTGTTGTAATCATTGTTCAGTACAGTACTTCTGCCTCTCTCAAACCCTCAAACTGCAGATTAAAAAACAGCTCATCTGTCAAATCCATTATGTTGCCAGTGCTGTAAGAGCATCACTCACATAGGGTTGCAAAATTCGGGTAACATTCCCAGAAGTCCTGGCTGTAAAATTCCAGGAATCAGGAGAGAATGTCCAGGAAACACGGAATCTTCCAACCAGGATTTCTATAAAATCTGGGAATTGTAGGAAAGTTAATGGAATTTTGCAACCATACTCACATCAGTCACTCAGACAGTCACAGCAGCTTTAGTGTAGTACAACACAACTTCTGTGATCATAGCCTCTCTGGGTTTAATTGGGACTACACCATGTAGCTCAGTTGGTAGAGCATGGCGCTTGCAATGCCAGGGTTGTGGGTTCGATTCCCACGGGGGGTCAGTATACAAAAATTATAATTAAAAAATATATATATATGTATGCACTCACTAACTGTAAGTCGCTCTGGATAAGAGCGTCTGCTAAATGACTAAAATGTACTAGAACCTGAAGCGCTGCCTGCCACACACAACACACACACACAAATGCACACACACACACACCTCTTACTACACGCACACACACACAGGTGTGTGTATAGTTTACCCATGCATATCCACCAAACCACATATGGTCTGGGACTCTACTGTCTTTCTCCTCGTAGTTATGTTATGTCAATATGTCAGTGAACCAGTGGTTTCCAAAAGAGGCCTTCCAACCTTCCAACTCACCCTGTGGCAACAAGAGAGGTTAGCCTTGGCTTTTTATTGGTCTAGTGGGCCCCCGGCACACACACACATATGCACACGTGCACATACACACGTGCATGCGCGCACACACACACACACAGGCACACAGGCCAGGCCCCCCCACCACCATCCCCTGAGCACCTCCCACATCACATGACTAGGGTCTTTACACCAGTTGACCTCGGGACCCTCTGTGTTTACCAAACTGTCTGCTTTTGTTCATTCATGGTTCCCATGGTGACCTGTAAGAGTCAACCCAAAACGGAACAGAACAGAGCTTCGACCGTTCTAGAAGGTTTTGTCTGCCACCCAAATGGCACCCTATTCCCTATTTAGTGCACTACTTTAGGCAAGGACCCGCCCCATAGGGCTCTGGTCAAAAGTAGTGCACAATATAGGGAATAGGGTGCCATTTGGGACGCAGACTCTGCCTGTTATGTTGACAGAGTAGGGCAGAACACACACAGGGGCTACGGAACATTCCAGGCTTCTACTATAGATACTGTGGGAAGATCAAAACACATCCAAGGTTCACAGTTCAATCTTAGAGGGGTGCCAAACACTGTTCTGAGCTTTGGAGTGAAAATGTTCTATGTGTTTTTGGCAAGTTCGCCACCATCACAGTACAAAGGCATAGCTAGCTCAGCTAGAAAATATAGCTGTAGAAATACACATCACATATCCTCCTCATAGTGTCGACTGCTACCCTTTAATTCATGTCCTTCTCTCCTTGAGCTGTTCTTGTCTATTAATGTTCTGTATTATGTCATGTTTCATGTTTTGTGTGGACCCCGAGAAGGGTAGCTGCTGCATGAGCAACAATTAATGGGGATCCTAATCAATAAGTACATATCCTGGGACCTACTTGGTTCCATAGAAAGATCATTACTAGAACATTGTAGGACATTCCCATTCAAGTCAATGCACTGTGATGTTTGGAATGGCAGCCATAGGTCATTGTGTTTATATGCATGGTCTCAGGAGGGAGATAGACGGAGAGAGACGATCCTCCTGCCAGTCTTACGCTGCGGCTTCCCCATACCCTGCCAGAGATTTGGTGTTTGAGTGGTGCATCCAAAGCACTAGTCTAAGACTCAGCTGTACTGAGCTGGCCTGGCTACTCATTCACAAAGTGGCTGCTGGAAAGGACAATTTGAACAGAACATATCTAAGCCAGCACAGTATGGATCAAGTGGGCCATGATAGTGTGAAATGGGTACAAGAGTGAGAGCCCACTCCCTCATCCGTTTGCCCATTTCCCGCTGGTGGTGGCTTCAATGCTGTTGGAACCACAGAACTAGAATGAGATTCCATTTGTATGGTTGGAACACACAGCCAGATCTGGCTCTACCTGCAGTCCAGATACCACAGCAAAAAGAGGGGTTACTGTAGCTAACTGCATCCTCTAGGCCTCTCTGGGGAGTGAAGCCTGTCTCTGTGACTGGATTACAATTAGCCTAGACAGGATCACACCACACAGTCATGGCAATCCATTACAAACAGACAGACATAAAAGAGGGTTCAGCTGGATCATGTTGTCACTGTCCTCACCCACACACATATCGTTTGCTAAACGACTAAACAGTCATGTAAAAAATGGACAGCATGCATTGTAGCTCATCCATACAGAATATATGCTTACAGATATATATTAACTGTATATGTGGTCCTCTGTAGCTCAGTTGGTAGCACATGGCGCTTGTAATGCCAGGATACTGTGTTAGATTCCCAGGACCACCTGTATGTAAAATGGATTTCACTTTGAAATTGAAGTGAAGGCAGCGACACATCGTTTCTCATTGACCTCATCTAAGTTAGTCTGCACACCATTAGGGCGGCAGGTACCCTAGCGGTTAGAGCGTTGTGCCAGTAACTGAACGGTCGCTAGTTCGAATCCCCAAGCCGACAAGGTGAAACATCTGCCGATGTGCCTTTGAGTAAGGCACTTAACCCTAAATGCTTCAGGGTTGCTGTTAATAATGGCAGACCCTGGCAGTGACCTCAGGGAGAGTTGGGATATGCAAAAAACCCATTTCCAATTCACACTTGTACATGTGTGAAATAGGACCAATATAAGCACCCACCAAATTATATTATTACTTAACAAAGTCTGTGTGTGACACTTAACAAGCTATTTGTGTGTGGCTGGCGCTGCGGCGGCAGGTGTGTGGCTGGGTCCGTGGGCCACCACGGTGAGATTGGCTGTGTGACTGTAATTACTAAATTAGCTAAAGTGAACAAACAAGACTGGAAGAGAGAATATCTGGAGTGATCAAATGAGACGACAGCTCTCTCTCTCTCTCTCGCACTCTCTCTCTTTGTCTCGCCCTCTGTCTCTCCCTCTCTCTCACCCTCTTATCTCTCTATCTCTCTCTTCTCCTGATCTCTCTCTTGGTCTCTCTTTCCCTCTCTCTCTCACTCTCCACTTTCTGTCTCTCTCTCCAGCTGCTCCTAACTCTAATCTACTCAGGTAATTCTTCTCTAACCCATCGATTCCATGCAGGCGATTGAATTTCAATGCATCTAAAACAACAACCCAGCATCCTTACTCTCTTCTCTGAGGCACTCACGAGGATTGGCAAACAGATGCTCGGTCAAAGCCTTGACAGGTGAGAAATGCTTTGGCCAGCTCAAACTCATTCCTTTATGTATGTGTAGCTTCCTGGAGGCACACTGGTCCACTCTCTCCAACTCTTTGTCATGGCTGAGGCTGTGCAGCTCGCGTTGCATTTTCTTATTTTCTGGAAAGAATATAATATAGAGAATAGTGAACAGAGTCCTTAAAGACAGACAGACTTTCTCTGACCTTTATGTCAGAGTGGTTGGTTCGGTTCTTTTATTTAGTTGCTAAATTAGTTATCAACTGGGAGATTTGCTATGGGAAAAGGAGAGAAAGAGAGGGAGGGAGGGAGGGAGGGAGGGGGGAGGGAGAGAGAGAGAGAGAGAGAGAGAGAGAGAGAGAGAGACGAATTGGCGAGGGCACTAGAACAGTCTGCAGCACCCGGCCTCACCCTACTAGAATCTGAAGTCAAATGTCTTCTGTTTGCTGACGATCTGGTGCTTCTGTCACCAACCAAGGAGGGCCTACAGCAGCACCTAGATCTTCTGCACAGATTCTGTCAGACCTGGGCCCTGACAGTAAATCTCAGTAAGACAAAAATAATGGTGTTCCAAAAAAGGTCCAGTTGCCAGGACCACAAATACAAATTCCATCTAGACACCGTTGCCCTAGAGCACACAAAAAACTATACATACCTCGGCCTAAACATCAGCGCCACAGGTAACTTCCACAAAGCTGTGAACGATCTGAGAGACAAGGCAAGAAGGGCCTTCTATGCCATCAAAAGGAACATAAAATTTGACATACCAATTAGGATCTGGCTAAAAATACTTGAATCAGTTATAGAACCCATTGCCCTTTATGGTTCTGAGGTCTGGGGTCCGCTCACCAACCAAGAATTCACAAAATGGGACAAACACCAAATTGAGACTCTGCATGCAGAATTCTGCAAAAACATCCTCCGTGTACAACGTAAAACACCAAATAATGCATGCAGAGCAGAATTAGGCCAATACCCGCTAATTATCAAAATCCAGAAAAGAGCCGTTAAATTCTATAACCACTTAAAAGGAAGCGATTCCCAAACCTTCCATAACAAAGTCATCACCTACAGAGAGATGAACTTGGAGAAGAGTCCCCTAAGTAAGCTTGTCCTGGGGCTCTGTTCACAAACACAAACAGACCCCACACAGCCCCAGGACAACAACAACAACAACACAACTAGACCCAACCAAATCATGAGAAAACAAAAAGAGAATTACTTGACACATTGGAAAGAACAAACAAAAAAACAGAGCAAACTAGAATGCTATTTGGCCCTAAACAGAGAGTACACAGTGGCAGAATACTTGACCACTGTGACTGACCCAAACTTAAGGAAAGCTTTGACTATGTACAGACTCAGTGAGCATAGCCTTGCTATTGAGAAAGGCCGCCGTAGGCAGACCTGGCTCTCAAGAGAAGACAGGCTATGTGCACACTGCCCACAAAATGAGGTGGAAACTGAGCTGCACTTCCTAACCTCCTGCCAAATGTATGACCATATTAGAGACACATATTTCCCTCAGATTACAGCGATCCACAAAGAATTCGAAAACAAACCCAATTTTGATAAACTCCCTTATCTACTGGGTGAAAAACCACAGTGTGCCATCACAGCTGCAAGATTTGTGACCTGTTGCCACAAGAAAAGGGCAACCAGTGAAGAACAAACACCATTGTAAATACAACCCATATTTATGTTTATTTATTTTCCCATTTGTACTTTAACTATTTGCACATTGTTACAACACTGTATATATACATAATATGACATTTGAAATGTCTTTATTCTTTTGAAACTTCTGAGTGTAATGTTTACTGTTAATATTTATTGTTTATTTCACTTTTGTTTACTATCTACTTCACTTGCTTTGGCAATGTTAACACACGTTTCCCATGCCAATAAAGCCCTTAAATTGAAATTGAATTGAGAGAGAGAGAGAGATACAGAGAGAGAGAGATACAGAGAGAGAGAGAGAGAGAGAGAGAGAGAGAGAGAGAGCAGAGAGAGAGAGAGCAGAGAAAGAGAGACAGAGGGCGCGAGAGAGGAGATCACTTTTGTCAAGTTGGTGACAAAAAATAATCGGACTTACGCCTACATGTCGACTGCATGAACTTTACAACAACCATGTGATCAAAGGTCATGAAGTTTCAACTGCAGTTGTTCTTCACCAGCTGCAACTTGCAGCCATCGCCTCCATTGTGGGAGGCACTGTTTGTCAACCAATCATTAGTGTTTTTGTTAGACCCAAGCGGGACCTAAGACAACTTTGCCGCGATTCATATATATACAGTGGATATGTACAAATTATTTGAGGCTCTTTCCATAATTGATAGTACAGTGTACACATACAGTATATTTACAATGTGTGAGTGTGTGATGTGGGGGTGGGAGACATTACAAAGAACAACTTTTATAAACAACGGCAACACTGCCATGTTGCACTGAGCCTTGCTGTTGGAAAACCACATCAGTGTCCGACTTTCGGCTGTAGCAGATGCCCCTCCCCCGTATTCACTCCTCCACTTTCATCTACAGTTGGTTGCTTTAGCCTTACCACTCAAACAAGCCCACTGAGAGAGAGAGAGAGAGAGAGAGGATAGGGTAACTGGATACCAGCTATCCTCGTCAGTACTCATCTAGTCTGCCCTCTGGTCACCTCTGGAGGAAATGGCTTCTAGATTTGTTTTTGTTCATTCCAGATGTAGAATGGAGGAAGGCAGATAGACGATGTATCACAGTGGGCAAAGTGGTTAAAATGACGTTATTACAACCAATTCTGTACAAGTTTTCCCTCCTCGAATGTAGTATATAATTAAGATAGTCCAGATGCATGTAACATTCATGCAACATGTAACATTCATGCAACATCAACATTTGAAGCAGGTTTCTGCTCTCTGAACTGCTTCAACTAATACGAAGACTTTCTTCTGGCTTTCAACCAGGATAAGAATATGACTATATAACCTTTATAACCCAATCATTTATTGGACAGTTTTATGTGATGTAAGTTGTCATGTCAACACACATTAAATGTAGCTGTATGTAACTACCATATCCCCCTATCCCCCTCCTTCCCCTCCTTCCCCTCCTCCCCTCCTCCCCCATCCCCCTCCTCCCCCTATCCCCCTCCCTCCCCAATCCCCCTCCTCCCCCTCCTTCCCCTCCTCCCCCTCCTTCCCCCTATCCCCCTCCCTCCCCAATCCACCTCCTCCCCCTCCTTCCCCTCCTCCCCCTCCTTCCCCTCCTCCCCCTCCTTCCCCCTCCTCCCCTATCCCCCCTCCTCCCTCTATACCCCTCCCTCCCCAATCCTCCTCCTCCCCCTATCCCCCTCCTCCCCCTCCTTCCCCTCCTCCCCAATCCCCCCCTCCCCCTATCCCCCCTCCCTCCCCCAATCCCCCCTCCTCCCCCTCCTTCCCCTCCTCCCCAATCCCCCCCTCCCCCTATCCCCTCCCTCCCCAATCCCCTCCTCCCCTCCTTCTCCTCCTCCCCCCCTCCTTCCCCTCCTCCCCAATCCCCCTCCTCCCCCTATCCCCCTCCCTCCCCAATCCCCCACCTCCCCCTATCCCCCTCGTCCCCCTCCTCCCCTCCTCCCCCTATGACTTTTACTCAAGTAGTATTTCTCTGGGTGACTTTCACTTTTACTTGAGTCATTTTCTATGAAGCTATCTTTACTTTTACTCTATGACAATTGGTATTTTCCCACCACTGCCTGTACCCAGGAACATGCTGCATTATATCGCCACCAACCAACTGACTCACTGCATCCCTTTATTAGAAGGCACTTCGGTTTGTGTGTGGGTGTCTCTCAGTTGGTGTGTGTCTGCGCGCGTGGACGTGTTTGGGTGTCTGTGTGTGTCTGTGTCAGTTTGTGTGTGCGTGCGTGTGCCCGTGTGCATGTGCGTGTGTTTTATTCCGATGTAGAGTACCTGTCATATTTTACACCTCTGCTGGGCTATTCCCTCATGTTTATGAAACAGGGGTCAGATGAGATCTGAGGAAAAAACTTTGAACGCTTCTACCTAGCATGCAGTTATGCTTCAGAGGCACAGTGACGGTCATAGTTACATAGTATGGTGCTCTGTCAAAGTGGTGGCTTCCCTTCCAACACACAGTGCTAGGCTACTGTGAGTCAGGCGCAGGAGGATAAATCACAGAATACAGAGTTTATTCCGTAGTACAGCGTTACGCTGGATAGCGTCAAACAGTCCAGTGCGCAAAACAGGTGCACTGGAACAAAACAGGCACACGGGGAAAATATACCCCGGCAATACAAAATACACGTAGCTCAACCGAGCTACTCTCTCCTCACAATCACCCACAAGGACAAGGGGGCAGAGGGAACACTTATACAAGTACTGATGAGGGGATATGAACCAGGTGTGTGTAATAAACAAGACAAAACAAATGGAATGATTAGATGAGGAGCGGCAGTGGCTAGAAGGCCGGTGACGACGAACGCCGAAGCCTGCCGAACCAGGAGAGGAGGTAGCTTCGGAGGAAGTCGTGACAGCTACCTAGCCTTGTGTTCATGGACTAAAACAATTCCTTGATGGTAGATGGTCATTGTCAGTTGAGATATGGTTATGTTATGGCTAAATTAAAGTTAATCTATGCTTTGGTCTTATCTCTCTCTCTTTGGAAGAACTCCAAGTCAACATCTGGTACTGAATGTACTGTGTCATCATAAGCTATGTAAAACAGAGAAGATACCTCAGCTAATGCCTTCCAAGGAGAACAGCAAAGGACTGACCGATCAAATGGTCCAAGTCCAACTCAAAGGCCTGGCTTAGATTCACCGACTGACCAGCCAGGCTGAGTCTCAGTTCCTACATCTCCTCACAGATACTGGGCTCTTCAAAGAAACACAGTGTCCAAAAGCTCAAAGTGCCTGAAAACAGCCAGACGCAGAAGGATAGAATCTCCAACCGTCCGCTACAGATGCCGACTCAAAGTGTCTCTGTCCTTTCTTATCTAAAATAATCCTTGTTGCATCACTAAAGCTCCTTCACTTCATTTAATCCCAGAAACCCAGAACGATATAGAGCATTTTAAAAAGCACAACTGTCAATCCTAGGGTTGTGACTATCCTGCCGATTCACAGCAACAAACGTACATTTTGTAATACAAATCCCATCATTCCCATAATTCCCTCTCTCTCTTTGAGGAACACCCTAGCTTTACAGCTGCATGCATGAACTACCCTGTCAGAAGGCATTGTTCTGGCTCTTTGGGCAAGAGGATTAAAAAACTCTTAAGATGGTGGTATTAGCATGCTACAGCCCAGTAGCCACATCTCTCTTATGGCCTAATGCTATTGCAAATGGTGGCTGGCCCTAAAAAGAGCAACAGGAGCTCCATTGGAGCGGATGGGGAAAGGGGGATCAGCCTTTAGAGGAGGAAATGAAGAGGATGGGGTAAAGGGGCCTTAGCAGAGTGAAGGAGGGAATAGGGGGGGGGAAGGAGAGAAGGAGGGAAGGAGGGAAGGAGGGAATGAGGGGATGAGCCTTAGCGGAGAGAGAGAGAGGAGTGAAAGAGGAAATGCGGGAAATGGGGAATGAGCCTTAGCTAATGAGGCCATTCTAGCTCGGGCCCAGCTGGTGTGAGGAAGCTTCACTAGCTACAGCCTGGGAAGGAGATTAGACATACAGTAGATTACACACTCACTCACACACACACACACACACACACACACACACACACACACACACACACACACACACACACACACACACACACACACACACACACACACACACACACACACCAGGGTGACTAAACTCAGAGCTAAAGTCACTCCTGTTGTTGTGTTTTAATCTCCAGCCACTTTGTCCTCAGATACAATAGGTTTCGTCCTGCTCTAACCCCTCCTGACCCCTGACCCTAACCCCTGTTATGATCACAACCCATCACTAAATGGATGACCAGATCGACCACTGGACCCTAACATCCATTAGCTGATTGGTAGCCTATTAACTATCAGTTTGGGGATAATGCTAGTAAGATTGTTTGTGCCTTTCCGAGAATCTTGTGTTGATATGATTGGTTTGTGTCTATGGTCTGTGAGCGTCCATGTTGAATGGTTGGCCCTGAGCTGGACTATTCCTAATCCACCATGAAAGAAGAGGAAATAAAATGCATATTTCTCTACATTCAACCTTCTCTTATACTTTTATACCATTGCTTTAAAGGTACAGTCTGGCATCTGGGGAATCTGTTCAATGGTTATGACCGCCAAACAGATTCCCAGATCCCATATTGTACTGTACCTTTAAATGGAAACCTATTTGGCTTTAAATTGTCTTTAGCATGGCACTTTATGTAAATCTTCTCTCTGAACCCCTGACCTGAAGACAATCGTGGGTGCACCACTTAGGAGCGCGCACATTAGGAGTGCGCACGGCGCTTCCACCCTGGATGCCAATTAGAGAAGCTAGCTTCACATTGCTGTGCACGGGAGGCGCTAACTACCAGCTGAGCTGTCTTAAGGAGCTCCCCATGTACACTGCTGCATGTCATGACCACCTACTGTTACTGTGGGTGGAAAGATTCATCTTATTTTATAAAGTGATTGAAAAGTACATTGATTGAAACATATCGCAGCAGCAAGAACTGGGGAAAATACATGGTCTGATCTCTGTTCCAATAATCCACGCTACGGTAGCATACCACTTCGAATGAATAGCCAATACATTGCTTCACTCTAAGTAGCATGCTAGTGTGGATATTGGAACGTTCAAGCTATGCATGATCATATGAACAAATAAACAAATGACCAAAAGAACAGATGAACCAACTAAGAGGTGCAGTATCCCATGCAGGCTTGGGTTCTCCACCGTGCATTCATGGCTTTCATAGTAGTGATATGCTCTGTAGCGAATCAAATCAAAATGTATTGGTCATGTGCACAGGATACAAGGTGTAAACGGTACAGTGAAATGCTTTCTTGCAAGCTCTCCTCAACAGTGCGATACACATTTATAAAAAAATACACAAGTCATAAAAAGTCATACAAAAGAAGGCTACAGTACCTCTCTCAGCACAGGCCCTTAACGCTAAATGGAAATTGGATTTCCCTCCAACACATAGATTGGGTCTGGCCTTTTAGGACCATTGTTAGGACCACTGCCAAGCTCTGCATCCTGCTACACTTGCATGTTTAGTGGCAGATTAAACCACTCTCAGAACCTGCTAACTGACGCTCTCCTCCTTCACTAAAGTATTTTTATGGAACCACCCTCACTTTACTAAGGCCTTGCTTCATTAAAGGCCCACTCCTTAATTAAAAAAGACAACAACAAAAATGGCAGCTCCGCCATTTGATTTGCTGTAAAGCTGAGGGATGGTCTCGTTAAGGAACATGTTTGGTATCTAAATTAAATTGATTGCATCCCAAATGGCACCGTATTCCCTATTTAGTGCCCATAGGGCCCTGTTAAAAAGTAGTGCACTATATAGGAAATAGGGTGCCATTTGGGATGATGAAACAAGATGTTCAGAACCATGAGGCATCATGTTTTTTTCTGAGTTCTGGAGCTAGAATTTACTTGTTGTGAATGTAATTATAAAAACATCTCCAGTACTCTTTGCAAAATGATACTCTTAAAAGCAAAGCTTTTAAAGCTAGGGAAGGAGGGGCGAGAGGAACACTTTATTTTTTTTGTTACATGCAACAGAAGTAGCCATTAAGTTATAAAGTGCAGTCTGATCTAACAGTCAGGTTACATCAAGTCAGGCAATTAAAAAATGAATAATCCACTTAAAAACTACATTTTGGTATTGTTTTCATTAGTCCATTGTTAATACAGTCCCAAAATGTTTTGCATGTCAGCAGTCAAGTTTTCAATATGCTGTATTGGAATTTCAAGAATCAAAGTGTCACCGGCCACATCATCATGATGATGTAAAATGCATTGTATGATTCCAAACACATCATCATGATGATGTAAAATGCATTGTATGATTCCAAACACATCATCATGATGATGTAAAATGCATCGTATGATTCCAAACACATCATCATGATGATGTGGCAAGTTACACTTTGCATCTTGAAACCCTATATCTTGAAAACTTGATTGCTGACACAGAAAACATTTTGGGACTGTATCAACAGTGGAGTGAAGCTTTTGGAGTGAAACGATTCTGAAACCTTTACATTTCTATTGTTATTTAAACTTTTATTAACTGCCAAGATCCAACTGCTAACATCATTGCTGCCACTGACACGGCTCCCTGAACTAACATTATTCCCATGAATCATGCCAAAGATTACAATGGTTGACGTCAACAGTGCTCCTTTTCCATTTATTTGAGTAAAGTAATTAATGCTGCGTTGGTGAGTGTTGCCTACAGTGTTCGAGAGGTGGTGGAAGTGTGTGTGTGCGTGTGTGTCTGTCTGTCTGTGTCTGTGTGTCTGCGTCAGAGTCTGTCAGAGAGGTAAAAAGCAGCATGCTGTCGGAACATTTAAACTTTCTCATTCTCAGTCTGGCCCAAAGTGTTGTTTATGTAATCAGGGAAATCAGGAAGTACAGCGCAGGTGGTTGATTGTAAGACTGATATTTCTTATACCTTTCTGTTCTTGAATAATCAAAACAATTGAGAGCACTTACTGTTTAAAGTACAGCTATCACCGCGGACACATTTACCAGTGTATGTAGGTTAGTAATTGTTTAGAAACACAATCTGTATGACACTGTATGAGCGCCTGTTAGTTTTACAACAATTCCCATCCCTTATTTGGTCATAAAGCATATGAAAATCTATCCAACTTGTAATTATATATCAATCAAGTCGTCATCATCAGAACAAGTTAACCAGATGTTATTAAATGCCTGTAGAGACACGGTTTATGGATTCTGCGTGCAGTTTCTTCTTACGAAAAACACAAATTGACAATAACAGATGCGTTCTCATGGAGGAAGGGAAGCTGTTGTCTCGTCTGTTTTTATTATTTATATTCTCTTTAGTAAACATCCAACATCCCCCATAACATACCATGAAATAGACAGCCATGCCAAAGTACATTTTCTTCCCCGTTGCATTGATGATATGGCAGGAGCTTAAGAAGCTAAAATCAGAGGAAAGCTGATTCCTATCGAGTGTGTGAGTGTGTGCGTGCTCGTGCGTGTGTGTCAGCGTGCTGACTGTGTGTGCGTGCGTGTGGTGTTTGTGTGTGTGATGGGAAATGCTATTTATTCCAGGTAGGGCTCTTAGGCAAAGAATCTACTGCTGCTCTTGTGAATGACTCCAGTGGCACTGACAGACACTGGCTTATCTTAAAGTGTGTGTGTGTGCGTGTGCGTGTGCATGCTTATAAACCTCAATTGTCGCCCCATTGATAAGTCTTCTCATTGGCACCGAATGGCACCCTATTCCCTACATAGTGCACTACTTTTGACCTGAGCCCTATGGGTATCATTTTGTTATGAAATAATTTAGCTCTTTTATGCCAAAAAAATACTCAAATGAAATGACTGAGAAGATGACACAATTTGGCAGAGATAATGTAACAAAGAGTAGCAGCAGCAAACGCCGAAGCTGACAGCTTGAATAGATTCATTACAAATACCCAGTTAATCTGACTGATTATTCCACTTGCTCATCAAGTTCTTTGACATGTAATATGTTCCTCAATTAATAATCAACATACACATAGATTTACTGTTTTAGTCTGTCATCCCAGTCAGTCAGACACCGTGTGACATCATCAATGTTGTGTTGGGGCTTTATCTACTGTACATAAGGGGGCCTGTTGCTTAGCTACCCAAAGTCAAACTTGGTTGTGTGTGTGCCAAAGCACGAGTTCCAGCAGACGTATGTTTCATTCTAGAATGTTGTCTCATCTTTTTCAGAGAGATGACATCATAGAGATTAATCTAGATCTTGATTTATCTCTGTGGGTGATATCATCATTGTTTGGGGTTAATGTTGATGCAAGGAATCTGACAGGAAAGACTATGGTGAGCTTAGAGGGGGGGCGTGGTTCTATATGAGAGTCCTTACTATTGCGACAGGACACAGTATTGGTGGTTCCTCCTAATTAGGGTGGAACTGTATATCAAGCGTGGGGTTGAATGTGCTTTTTCCTGCTGACTTGACTGTGGTTAAGTGTGTCAACCCCTTCTGTGTTAGTGAAGAACAGTAGAGAGGCTGGGAGTCAGAGATGGGAGCCCTTCGCTAACCCCATGCATGGATCATTTGCTATTCATTACCTCAGCACAGGCCCCCCACTATGGAAAGCATGTATTGATATAACTAGGAAGCAGCATAGACCTTCATTAGAGTAAAGACATACGTGGTAGTCAAAACATTTTTGGTTAATTCTACTGACAAACATAACATTACAGAATAAAGCATTCTGAATTGAAAACATGTGAGGGTCGTTCCACCTCACAAAGCACAAGAAAGAGGACACCCAACATCTCAGATTGTCCTGAATGTCAGAAGGCGTGGATGTGGTGTAGGAATCAATCGCAGGACACAGAGGCTTAGTCCAAAAGTCTTTAGTAAAGACAAAATGACACGGCTACAAAACAGAGCCGGAGGCACGAGAAAGTTACGCACACTGCGTAAATGAGCTAAATGCACCAAACGCGCACAACAAGTGCGGACTCTCTATAAACAAAACAAATAGAGGAAAAATGTACTGACTGCTCCAGCTGACAAAAGAACAACTACACACAAACACATGACAGAAACAACGAGAACTTAAAGGACACATAATCAACACTAAACGAGAACAGGTGTACCAAACAGACCAAACCAAACAAACATCGAAAACAAAGAACGGTGGCAGCTAGTACTCCGGAGACGACGACCGCCGAATCCTGCCCGAACAAGGAGAAGGAGCAGCCTCGGCCGAAACCGTGACAGTACCCCCCCCCCTTGACTAGCGGCTCCAGGCGTGCGCCGACCCCGGCCTCGGGGACGACCAGGAGGACGCGGAGCAGGGCGCGTGGGATGACCACGATGGAACTCAGTCAGAAGAGACGGGTCTAAGATGTCTCTCCTCGGCACCCAGCACCGCTCCTCCGGACCGTACCCCTCCCACTCCACGAGATATTGGAGACCCCCCATCCGACGTCTCGAATCCAGGATGGACCGAACTGTGTACGCCGGAGCCCCCTCGATGTCCAGCGGGGGCGGAGGAGTCTCTCCTATCTCACAGTCCTGGAGTGGACCAGCTACCACCGGCCTGAGGAGAGACACATGGAACGAGGGGTTAATATTCTTATAATCAATAGGTAGTTGTAACCTGTAACACACCTCGTTCAACCTCCTCAGGACTTTAAAAGGCCCCACAAACCGCCGACCAAGCTTCCGGCAGGGCAGGCGGAGGAGCAGGTCTCTGGTCGAGAGCCAGACTCGATCTCCCGGTGCGTACACTGGTCCCTCACTGCGGTGGAGATCGGCGCTCGCCTTGTGTCGACGGATGGCCCGCTGCAGGTGGACGTGTGCAGTGTTCCACGTCTCCTCCGAGCGCCGCACCCACTCATCCACCGCAGGGGCCTCGATCTGGCTCTGATGCCAAGGTGCCAGAGCCGGTTGGTACCCTAATACACATTGGAAAGGAGTTAGTTTGGTGGAGGAGTGGCGAAGAGAGTTCTGTGCCATCTCGGCCCAGGGAACATACCTCGCCCACTCCTCCGGCCGGCCCTGGCAATACGACCTCAGAAACCTACCCACATCCTGGTTTACCCGTTCGACCTGCCCATTGCTCTCCGGGTGGTACCCCGAGGTAAGGCTCACCGAGACCCCCAAGCGCTCCATGAACGCTCTCCATACTCGAGAGGTAAACTGGGGGCCTCGATCAGACACTATATCCTCGGGTACCCCGTAATGCCGGAAGACGTGAGTGAATAGTGCCCGGATGTACTCCAGGTTCCGGTGGTCAGTCAAAATGAGGAAAGGGTGTTGAGCCCCCTCAAGCCAATGCCTCCACACCTTTAGGGCCTGTACCACGGCTAGCAGCTCCCTGTCCCCTACGTCATAATTTCGCTCCGCCGGGCTGAGCTTTTAGAGTAAAAGGCACAGGGACGGAGTTTAGGTGGCGTGCCAGACCGTTGCAGAGCACGGCCCCTATACCCGGCCTCAGACGCGTCCACCTCGACCTGGAATGGTAGCGCGGGATCCGGATGCGCCAGCACCGAGCCGAAGTAAACAGGTCCTTCAGTCTCCCAAAAGCCCTATCAGCCTCAGCAGACCACTGCAAGCGCACCGGACCCCCCTTAAGAAGGGACGTTATGGGAGCTGCCACCTGTCCAAAACCCCGGATAAACCTCCTGTAGTAATTCGCAAAGCCCAAGAACCGCTGCACCTCTTTAACTGTGGTTGGGGTTTGCCAATTACGCACGGCAGACACACGGTCAACCTCCATCTTCACCCCTGACGCAGACAACTGATAACCCAAAAAGGAGACAGACTCCTGGAAAAACAGAAATTTCTCTGCCTTGACATATAGGTCATGCTCCAACAACCTCCTCAACACTCGGCGCACCAGGGCTACATGCTCGGCTCGGGTAGAAGAGTACACCAGAATGTCGTCAATGTACACGACCACTCCTTGTCCCTGCATATCCCGGAAGATCTCATCTACGAAGGATTGGAAGACTGAAGGAGCATTCATTAACCCGTATGCCATGACGAGATACTCGTAATGACCCGAGGTGGTACTAAATGCTGTCTTCCATTCGTCTCCCTCCCTAATGCGCACCAAGTTGTAGGCGCTCCTGAGGTCCAACTTTGTGAAGAACCGCACTCCGTGTAATGACTCCGTCATAGTCGCAATCAGAGGGAGTGGATAACTGTATTTCACAGTAATCTGATTGAGACTGCGGTAATCAATACACGGGCGCAAACCCCCATCTTTTTCTTCACAAAAAGAAGCTTGAGGACGCAGGGGAAGTGGAGGGCCGTATGTATCCCTGTCTCAGAGACTCGGCTATATAAGTCTCCATAGCTCTCTTCTCCTCTTGAGACAAAGGATACACATGGCTCCGCGGAAGCGCAGCTCCTACCTGGAGGTCTATCGCACAATCCCCCTGTCTATGTGGTGGCAATTGCGTTGCCCTCGCCTTGCTAAACACAAGTGCTAAATCCTCATACTCGGGGGGAACGTGCATTGCGGGCACTTGGTTTGGACTCTCCACCGAGGTCGCCCCCACGGAAACACCCAGACATCGCCCCACACACTGGGCAGACCACTCCTTAAGAGCCCTCTGTTGCCACGAAATAGAGGGATTATGGGTAATCCCATAACGCAGGAGAGTCGATAAGATATAGCTGAATAGTCTCCTCATGACCCTCCTGCGTCCCCATCCGAAGTGGCACTGTGACCTCCCTAATCAACCCCGATCCCAACGGACGGCTATCTAGAGCATGTACAGGGAAAGGATTGTTGACAGGAAGGAGAGGAATCCCTAACTCTACACAAAGTTTCCGATCTACAAAATTCCCAGCTGCGCCTGAATCTACTAGCGCCTTATGCTGGGAACGAGGTGCAACCTGTGGAAAACAAACAGGTATGGTTAGGTGCACAACAGAGAGCTCTGGGTAAGTGGGGCGCCTACTCACCTGGAAGGACTCCCCAGTGCGTGGCCTGCCGTCTCGTCCCCTTGGAGACCCCCCCCCCAGCACCTAGCCGCAGTGTGTCCTCCACGGCCACAGTTGGTACAGGGGGTGGCCCCCTTCGGGCTCCTTCTCCTCTCCTCTCTAGCGCCAGCACCCCCGAGCTCCATAGGACTCGGCTCGGAGGTGCTGGAGGGTGGACTGGACGACCCCCACTCAGGACGTCCGCGGGTAGCCAGCAGGGTGTCGAGACGAATGGCCATGTCCACCAACTAGTCAAACGTAAGGGTGGTGTCCCTGCAAGCCAACTCACGACGGACGTCCTCCCGTAGGCTGCATCGGAAGTGGTCTATGAGGGCCCGCTCATTCCACCCTGCATCTGCCGCTAGAGTCCGGAACTCCAGTGCAAACTCCTGGGCGCTCCTCCTCCCCTGTCGGAGGTAGAATAGACGCTCTCCCGCCGCTTTCCCCTCAGGTGGATGGTCGAACACAGCCCTGAAGCGACGGGAGAACTCCGCATAGGTGATCGTCGCGGCGTCTATCCTCCTCCATTCGGCGTTGGCCCATTCCAACGCCTTGCCGGTGAGACAGGAGATGAGGGCGGAAACGCTCTCGTGTCCCGAGGGCGCCGGGTGTACGGTGGCTAGGTAGAGTTCTACTTGTAGGAGAAAACCCTGACACCCGGCAGCGGTGCCATCATACGCCCTCGGGAGAGAGAGCCGAATCCCACTGGGTTCCGGAGCTTGGACGAACGGACTGACCGGTGATGGTGGTAAGGTAGGAGGAGGCGCGGGTACCCAACTGGTCTCCAGTCGATGCAGGGTATTCATCACTCCCTGCAGAGCGGTTGTGATTTGGGCTATCCTGTCATCCTGTCCGCGGACGCGCTCCTCCCATGACTCGGTCGCTGCTGCTGCTCCTGCTGATTCCATGAAAGGTGTGTAGTTCTGTCAGAAGGCGTGGATGTGGTGTAGGAATCAATCGCAGGACACAGAGGCTTAGTCCAAAAGTCTTTAGTAAAGACAAAATGACACGGCTACAAAACAGAGCCGGAGGCACGAGAAAGTTACGCACACTGCGTAAACGAGCTAAATGCACCAAACGCGCACAACAAGTGCGGACTCTCTATAAACAAAACAAATAGAAGAAAAATGTACTGACTGCTCCAGCTGACAAAAGAACAACTACACACAAACACATGACAGAAACAACGAGAACTTAAAGGACACATAATCAACACTAAACGAGAACAGGTGTACCAAACAGACCAAACCAAACAAACATCGAAAACAAAGAACGGTGGCAGCTAGTACTCCGGAGACGACGACCGCCGAAGCCTGCCCGAACAAGGAGAAGGAGCAGCCTCGGCCGAAACCGTGACACTGAAATAGTTTCTGTAACAGATAAGGTTAGCATTCCTGAAACGTTATTTTGTTGTAATATAATTTGATCTCGGAGAAATTAAGCTAATTAATTGCACCCAAATTGGCAATTTAAATGTATAGGATTCAGATCATATTCAATAAATATAGTACCCAAATATAGCATTAGGTTGCTATTAGGACAATCTGAATAGCTTTCATGGAGGACTGGCTTGAATTATGAGGATGACCAAACAATGTATTTTCATTATGAGCCAAATCTATTGGTTTTCTACCCAAAGTTGCAAAGAAGACAAACAGACAGGGTGGAAACTCAAGAGAAACATTAGTAGTCCTGGATTAACCCTCTGAGCCCCTTCTGTGCTTAAGTGAAATGGATCGTCCCAAATTCACTCGCCCTCTGGTCAACAGTCCCATCCGTATGTGTGTGTGTTTGGGTGTGTGTGTGTGTGTGTGTGTTTGGATGTGAGGGTGTGTGTGTGTGTGTTTGGGTGTGTGTGTGTTTGGGTGTGAGTGATTGTGTGTTTGAGGGTGTGTGTGTGTGGGTGTGTGTGTGTGAGAGGGTGTGTGTGTGTGTGTTTGTGTGTGTGTGAGGGTGTGAGTGTGAGGGTGTGTGTGTGTGAGGGTGTGTTTGTGTGAG
>NC_059192.1:72578859-72643859 GCF_020615455.1 Coregonus clupeaformis | reverse complement strand
TCCACCCCACAAAATACAGTACCGTACCATATCTAAAAACCTTTTGACCAGTGGATGCATGGTATTGTTGTTTCTGGCTCATTAACATATTTTGAGACGTGCCTGGTAAGAGGCTATATTTGTTGCACCCACGAGTGAGAACGCTGTACCAATTTTTTTTTTTTTATATACTTTGTTTATTGAATTTTCAGTACCAGCATTTAGTAAGTAATTACACTTGAAAGTTATTTGGTATGAATATGGAACAACAATTTGAAGACATCAATACAGCAAAACATGGAGAGACAGACATGAAAGAAAAAAATAGACATTAAGTACATAAATAAGATAAAACACAAAAAAAAAAAAAAAAAAAAAAAAAGGAAGAATATCTGTTTTGATCCAGTTGTTATAGGTCAGCTAGCACAGTTATTACCGTCCTTAACATCCGAGATGTCGTATATGCACATACCAGGCTTCTTACATCACCAATATATAAATATACATCACTCTGGAGCTGCAGGGAAATGTATTCTTTTTGACATAAGAAAAGAAGGGGAGCCCACTTTGCATAAAATTTGTCTACAGACCCATTGAGTGTCTGTTTTATTTTCTCCAACTTTATGCAATTCAAAATAGATTTAATCCAAAGAGCATGAGAAGGGGCTGCAGAGGATTTCCATCTAAGTAAAATTAATCGTCTCGCTAACAACGTGACAAAGGCAATTACATCCTTATTCATTTTGGTCAATTGTATTGTGGGTAAGGAAACTCCAAATAATGCAATGAGAGGGTCTGGCTCGATCTGTGTGCCGCTTAATTCTGAGAGTGTGTTAAAGATGTCTTTCCAGAAACCAACAAGAGATGGGCAGCACCAAAACATGTGCACATGATTAGCAGGGGACTGGTTACATCGAACACAATTAGGGTTCACATCCTTGTAAATTTTTGATAGTCTTGCTTTGGTCCAGTGAGCCCTATGAATGAGTTTGCATTGGATGAGGCCGTGTCGAGCGCAAATAGAAGAGCTATGTACCCTTTGAGTGCCTCTTCCCATAGTTCATCAGATATTTCCTCACCTAGTTCCTCCTCCCAAGAGGATTTGATATTGTTTAATGAGATGGCTTGTAGTGAGCAAATTTGACTATAGATTATTGACATTGTGCCTTTCTGATTAGGAAGAGTGGTGAGAAATGTGTCGAACTGTGTTCCACTAGAAAGGTTGGGAATCCTGGATCTATGCTGCGGATGTAACTCCGGACTTGTAAGAATCTAAAAAAATGATGTCTGGGGAGACCAAATTTAGCTGATAGTTGTTGAAACGTACTAAATGTATTGTTAGTATACAGATCTCTGAATCTTTTAATACCGAGATTAGACCATGTTGAGAAAGCACCATCAATCATAGATGGGGGAAAAGCTGGGTTTGAGGCTACCGGAGCCAAGGAAGAGGTTGTTTGGAAACCCAAAGTGGCGCCTAAATTGATTCCAGATCTTCAATGTTGTTTTGACACATGTATTGTTGGTGAAGGAGGAGTAAGGGCCTGTAATAGAGGAGTGAGCGAGGGAAGACAGTGATGCCGCGTGTAGACGAGGCAGCCTCCATCTCCAGCCAAGTTGGGGGTGGGAATATTACTCTGCTCTGCAACCAGTACTGAATGATCCTAAGGTTAGCGGCCCAATAATAGAATCTGAAATCTGGTAGAGCTAGACCGCCGTCTGGTTTGGGCCTCTGCAAGAGCTGTTTTCGCATCCTAGGAGGCTTTTTGTCCCATATAAAGGGTAGAATTAGGCCGTCGATCTTTTTGAAAAATGTATTGGGTAGAAATATTGGAAGGCACTGATAGAGGTATAAGAATTTAGGGAGAGTATTCATTTTAATAGAGTTAATTCTAGCAACTAAGGAGAGGTGTAGCAAAGACCACCGTTCCAAATCGTCCTTAGTACGGGTTAAGAGAGGAGCAAAAAAAAAAAAAAAAAGGTTTTCAAACCTAATTGTGACATGTACCCCGAGATAAATAAAACTGCTGTGTGCTATTTTAAATGGCAAGTTATGTAAAGGGGATTTTTTTGCAGCCATGTTAAGTGGCATCAATTCACTTTTACTGAGATTTAGTTTATACCCTGATATGTGACCGAAGGATGCGAAAGTGGCAAGGGCAGCAGGGACAGAGACAGAAAGATTGGATGTGTATATTAATAAATCATCTGCATATAAAGACAGTTTGTGTTCGTGCCCGTATCTGACTATGCCTTTGATGAGGGGGTTGGAGCGAAGTGCTATTGCAAGTGGCTCTGGCGAGGGCAAACAGTAAGGGACTTAAAGGGCAACCCTGACGTGTCGATCTTTTGCAGAGGAAGCCGATCTGATTGAGTGTTATTAGTCCTGACAGAGGCTTGGGGGGATGAGTACAGAAGTTTTATCCAGGTCATGAATTTGGAGCCAAAGCCAAATTTATTTAGAGTGTAAAAAGGTATTTCCATTCCACCCGATCAAACGCTTTCTCCGCCGTCCCAGGGATATAATGGCTTCAGAGGTATTGTTGACAGAAGGATTGTATATAATATTAAATAATCTTCGGAGATTGAAGAATGAGTGTCTATTTTTTATAAATCCTGTTTGATCCGGAGAGATAATTGATGGGAGGACTGTTTCTAGCCGCGTTGCCAGAATTTTGGCTAGAATTTTATAGTCCAGCATTTAGCAGGCTAATTGGACGGCATGATGCACAGTCAAGAGGGTCTTTGTTTTTTTTAAGAATAACACAAATGGTTGCTTGAGTGAGAGTATGTGGGAGAGCACCATTTACAAATGCATCATTGTACATTTCAATTAGAATAGGGGCTATTTTGGTGATAAACTTTTTATAAAACTCTGTCGAGTAGCCATCAGGCCCTGGGCTTCTCCCCAGATTGAAGGGATTTGACAGCGTTAGACAGTTCTTCAACAGTGATCGGCTGCTCTAATTTTTTACCAAATCCCACGCCACCGAAGGCACAGATAGTGAGTGGAAGAAATTATCCAATTCCAGTGTATCCGCTTTACTTTCAGAGGTATATAGAGACTGGTAAAATCTCTTGAACTCCTCATTGATCCCCCCAGGATCTAATGATATCCCAGATGATGTACGAATTTTTTGTAATCTGAGATGATGATGATTGTTGACGCAACTTGTGAGCTAATAATTACTGGCTTTCTCTCCTTGTTCATAGTAAGTGCTCCTAGACTTGACAAGCATTTCAGTAACCTGGTCTGTTAATAGTGTGTCAAATTCTGCTTCGCAGAGTTAAACGTTCCTATAAATATTCTGGGGATGGTGAAACGCATAAATGTCATCTATTGGGCAATACAGCGTGTTAGCATAGATAACCTATTCCTTTTCAATTTGTTCTCATGTGCGTGTGTAGGAGATAATTTCACCTCTGATATAAGCTTTCAAAGTTTCCCAGAGAGTAGACGCAGAGATGTTTGGGGTTCTATTTGTAATCATGAAAAAGTCGATTTGACTCAAAACAAAGTTGACAAAGTGTTCATTACCGAGCAGTTGGGTTTTGAGTCGCCAAGGCGGTCGCTGATTGTCAACATTTTGAAATGCTGCTTTCCATAGTAACAGGGGCGTAGTCAGATACAACAATTGGGTTATATGTAACATGAAGTTATGGAGTGGAGGAGCCGTCATCAACAAGGAAGTAGTCGCATGGCGTAAAAGTGCTGGTAGAACCGATGAGAAAAAGAGTATGCTTTCCCAGCTGGATTAACCATTCTCCAAGGATCTGAGACTTCAAATTCAGACATAAAGGTTCGAACAACTCTAGCTGAGGTTGATAGGTGGTAGGTTTAGTGGAGGATCGATCCAATTGTGGGTCTAACCAACAAGTTAAAGTCACCTCCTAAAATCAACATATGGGTGGACATATCTGGGAGTGTAGAGAAAACCCGATTTGAAAAAATCACCGTTGTCCCAATTAGGAGCATAGATATGTAACAAGAAGAACCTTTTGTATTGAGCAGCCTACCACTGACAATTATATATCTACTATGGGATCTACGATCACCTTAGAACATGTAAAAGGTACCGATCTGTAGAAGTAAAATAGCCACCCCTCCGCCTTACTCTGAAATGAGAAATGGAACACCTGACCCACCCATCTGCACCCTAAGACTTGAGTGTTGTGATACCTTCAGATGAGTTTCTGAGAAAGATGATGTGAGCTTTCAAATGATGAAGATGGTGTAGCACCTTACTACGTTTAACTGCGTATTTATGCCCCTGCAGTTCCAAGTAATAAAATTAAAGCTCATTCCCTCCAGCAGTATGGGCTCACTAGGCTGAGTCATATCTTAGAGAGAGAGAGGATGTAAAGGACAAGGTACAATGTAAACTGAAGATCTTAGTTGAACCTAAAAGCGCAAATGTAAAAACAAAGACAAACGAAGAGGCACAAAAACATATACAAACTATATACATGAACAAACCCTTCCTCACACCGCTTAGCTTGCCCAAGCATCTCCCAAATGAGATGCAAGCAAAACCCTAAATACGAAGAAAGTTTAGAGCTAAGCACGATAACTCTTTACTCTGTGCTACCTAAGATTAGTGACCATTTAACGAGAGTGGCCAAACATGAATAGAATGGTCCCCACAGAGTCTAAGGAAACTATCCTCAATTAAGAGAGGTTTAACTCTGACGCAGATAGTAAATGATCAGACTGAAACAGCCATGCAGACCCCCAGATATTGGCATTAGAGGCGGCAAACCTGGGCTGAAATAAAAAGATAAAGAAGAGAATGACATTCATATGTCGATGAACCCAGCAGAGATGGCTTGTTAGTCACCCATTCGCCTGCTAACTAGCCTGCTAGGAAGACCAGCTAGCCAACCATTTGTTAGCAAAACCATGCGGTACAACAGCGCTTTCACGTTCTTGTTGATGAAATCTGCCGCCATAGTCGGGTCCTCGATCTGTGCATGGAACCGTCCGGTAAAGTCAGTCTCAAAACCGCAGGGTAGATGAGGCCGAACTTCACGCCCGGGCAGGGTGTAGTTGGCGTTTACAGCTCCAAAGCTAGCCCGCCTCTTAGCCACAGCTGTTGTGTAGTCCGTAAATATTGAGACTCTTTTTACCCTTATGTAGAAGAGGGGATGCTTCTCCCGATCTTCTCAGTATGTCGCTGCGGACGTGAAAGAAATGCACCCTGATGACAAATGGTCGTGGGGGTTCTCCATCCCTGGGTCGCTACATGAGTGCGGTGAGCCCGGTCTAGCAATGGCTTCTCCTCAGCCCGAGCAGCTCTGAAGTAGCTGGGCCATGTACTCCGTGGGTCTTGGGCCCTCCACTCCCTCCGGTATTCCCAATAGACGAATGTTGTTCCTCCGCATTCTACTTCTCCATATCTTCGCATCTATTATCGAGGAATGCCACCCTAGTTGTCAATGAGCCGACGCTAGCCTCTGGCTCGCTAATGCGAAAGTGCCGTGATCTGTAGCCCTCGCTCCAAATCCGATAAAGTCACCCCTGTAAGCGCGAAGCTTATTCTGTATACTACCGATAGATTTTTAGCTCGCTCGATCGTTGATATCTCTGACCTGAGGTTGGTAGAGACAGTCAATTTTTCCGAAAATGTCGGCTTTGAGGGTGCCTATCACGGATTGTAGCATCTCCACAGTCAGTGTTTCCGTGGGGCCGGCATTGTAGCGTTCGATGGGGGTGAGTCGGGGAGAAGTTGCAGGCTTGTTGCGGCCTGCTCTTGCAGACTCTGTTTTTTGGTCGGGTTGATGTCATATACGAATTTAAATTTATTAAACTTGAACTGAGTTGTTTGTTGGTCTCTTCAGACGCCTGGGCAAACAGAAATGTATGCAGTTTTGCAAAGTTAAATATATAATTTGGTCACTAACTCAGGAGCGATAGGGAGACGCGTGCTACATCCTTGGCTTCCAACAGCGCCCCCCACGCTGTACCAATTTAACTGGTATGTGGTTATAGTGCCCTATCAATTTAGTCTGTTTTGCCCTGTAGTCGCTGCCAGTTTGGAAGCCTTTGTTAAGTCCTCTAGAAGTGCAAGTGATATGAAACACCAAATATTCATTAATATGCTGTAATGTGTAAACACTTTACCTAGCAGGCAGCCTGCGTGCACCAATCCCTTTTAATTACAGTAAAATACTGTGAAATACAAACCCATTCATTGAGATTACGGTAGCATTTACTTTTTACAGTATAATACAGTCAATTTTACGGTATTGTACTGTGTGTCTTTACACAGTACTTGCTTTGATACTGTATTTATATAACAGTAGGTGTACTGTAACATGAAATACAGAATTTTACTCGTCACCAAGCTGCCTGTAAGATACTGTCAAATTCATGGCATCCTCTTTACAGTGTAGCCTCTACTGGTGTTCTTGTTGGTGGGCCTGCATGGCTGCATTAACAGAGACTAACCACAGTATCCTGCCTCAGCCCCATCCTCCCATCTGATTACATTAGAGATGGAAGTGAACAATAAACCACATCCTCTTCTTCTGCCCTGTACTGGTCTAGTGGAGACACAAATCATTCTCTGACTGCCAACTACAGCACTGGGATGCATCCCAAATGGCACCCTATTCCATATATAATGCACTACTTTTGACAAGATCCCTTTGGGCCCTAGTCGAAATTAGTGCACTATATAGGGAATAGGGTGCCATTTGGGACACAGCCTGGTCTCGTGTGATACATAACATCCATCTGTGCCCACTATACTGTAGACCTTATTCATATTTATTACTCGCTACCTCACTGGTGGAGGTACATCCCCTTCCACTTCCTGTTATCTGCTTCCTAACTGGCTTTTAACAGGTGATTCTTGCAATAGCAAAAATAGTTCTGCTTTTCTTGCTAACTGTGTGTGTGTGTGTGTGCAGTGGTGTAAAGTCCTTAAGTAAAAATACTTTAAAGTGATGGTTCTATGTGGAACCATAATGACTCAAAGAGCCCTTTGAGCTTTTCAATGGTTCTTTACAGTTCACAAAAGGGTTCTTTGCTCTTTTAGTGATAATTAAAATGTAGGGGAGATGGCTCATTAGAATAGTTTGGGGCGTGGTTTGTCCGCCACTCTTTTTGTGCAACAGTGAGTGAGAGTGTCATTACTTACAGTGGGGGAAAAAAGTATTTAGTCAGCCACCAATTGTGCATGTTGTCCCACTTAAAAAGATGAGAGAGGCCTGTCATTTTCATCATAGGTACACGTCAGCTATGACAGACAAATTGAGAGAAAAAAATCCAGAAAATCACATTGTAGGATTTTTAATGAATTTATTTGCAAATTATGGTGGAAAATAAGTATTTGGTCACCTACAAACAAGCAAGATTTCTGGCTTTCACAGACCTGTAACTTCTTCTTTAAGAGGCTCCTCTGAACTTGTTATCAGTATAAAAGACACCTGTCCACAACCTCAAACAGTCACACTCCAAACTCCACTATGGCCAAGACCAAAGAGCTGTCAAAGGACACCAGAAACAAAATTGTAGACCTGCACCAGGCTGGGAAGACTGAATCTGCAATAGATAAGCAGCTTGGTTTGAAGAAATCAACTGTGGGAGCAATTATTAGAAATGGAAGACATACAAGACCACTGATAATCTCCCTCGATCTGGGGGCTCCACGCAAGATCTCACCGCGTGGGGTCAAAATGATCACAAGAACGGTGAGCAAAATCCCAGAACCACACGGGGACCTAGTGAATGACCTGCAGAGAGCTGGGACCAAAGTAACAAAGCCTACCATCAGTAACACACTACGCGCCAGGGACTCAAATCCTGCAGTGCCAGACGTGTCCCCCTGCTTAAGCCAGTACATGTCCAGGCCCGCCTGAAGTTTGCTAGAGTGCATTTGGATGATCCAGAAGAGGATTGGGAGAATGTCATATGGTCAGATGAAACCAAAATATAACTTTTTTGGTAAAAACTCAACTCAGTCGTGTTTGGAGGACAAAGAATGCTGAGTTGCATCCAAAGAACACCATACCTACTGTGAAGCATGGGGTGGAAACATCATGCTTTGGGGCTGTTTTTCTGCAAAGGGACCAGGACGACTGATCCGTGTAAAGGAAAGAATGAATGGGGCAATGTATTGTGAGATTCTGAGTGAAAACCTCCTTCCATCAGCAACGGCATTGACGATGAAACGTGGCTGGGTCTTTCAGCATGACAATGATCCCAAACACACCGCCCGGGCAACGAAGGAGTGGCTTCGTAAGAAGCATTTCAAGGTCCTGGAGTGGCCTAGCCAGTCTCCAGATCTCAACCCCATAGAAAATCTTTGGAGGGAGTTGAAAGTCCGTGTTGCCCAGCGACAGCCCCAAAACATCACTGCTCTAGAGGAGATCTGCATGGAGGAATGGGCCAAAATACCAGCAACAGTGTGTGAAGACTTACAGAAAACGTTTGACCTGTGTCATTGCCAACAAAGGGTATATAACAAAGTATTGAGAAACTTTTGTTATTGACCAAATACATATTTTCCACCATAATTTGCAAATAAATTCATAAAAAATCCTACAATGTGATTTTCTGGATTTTTTTTTCTCATTTTGTCTGTCATAGTTGACGTGTACCTATGATAAATTACAGGCCTCTCTCATCTTTTTAAGTGGGAGAACTTGCACAATTGGTGGCTGACTAAATACTTTTTTTCCCCACTGTATGACCATGGCCAGTAGTGGTGTCTTGTGAAAGACTCATGTATGGCCTTGTGTCAGTTGAGAACGGTTGACTAATTCTCTCCTCAGGGACCTCCAGCTGTTCCAGAGCTAGCGCACTTGATTCAACTTGTCAATTAATACAATAATAAAAGCTATGGAATTTTAAAGGTCCTCGACAGTCATTCTGAAAAGTACTTTTTCTCTCATGACTAACTACCAGGAAGTTTGAAATCACAGGCAGAGTGGGTGGGGAGCTTATTATATTAATGAACTCGCCTTGACTGACAGCTCTTTGAAAAGCCTATGTCAAGGAACTTGGATGCAGTGAGCAGGGTTGCAGTAAAATCATCTCAAGTGATACACAAAGCAACTTGTTTATGTTTTATACATCTCCTGTTTGGCATGTCTCTTGTGATGTGGTTCACAGCAGCACTGATGGATGTGTTGACATGATAACTGCGTTGGAGTTTTGGGCAACCCTTCCCCCGCTTTTGTTCCATGATGGCTGAAGACCTAACTAGCCAGTAACTAACTAACACCAGACAGATGAAAGGGGAAACATATACAGTGAGGGAAAACAGTATTTGATCCCCTGCTGATTTTGTACGTTTGCCCACTGACAAAGACATGATCAGTCTATCATTTTAATGGTAGGTTTATTTGAACAGTGAGAGACAGAATAACAACAAAAAAATCCAGAAAAACGCATGTCAAAAATGTTATAAATTGATTTGTATTTTAATGAGGGAAATAATCAATCAGAAAGATTTCTGGCTCCCAGGTGTCTTTTATACAGGTAACGAGCTGAGATTAGGAGCACACTCTTAAAGGGAGTGCTCCTAATCTCAGCTTGTTACCTGTATAAAAGACACCTGTCCACAGAAGCAATCAATCAATCAGATTCCAAACTCTCCACCATGGCCAAGACCAAAGAGCTCTCCAAGGATGTCAGGGACAAGATTGTAGACCTACACAAGGCTGGAATGGGCTACAAGACCATCGCCAAGTAGCTTGTTGAGAAGGTGACAACAGTTGGTGCGATTATTCGCAAATGGAAGAAACACAAAATAACTGTCAATCTCCCTCGGCCTGGGGCTCCATGCAAGATCTCACCTCGTGGAGTTGCAATGATCATGAGAACGGTGAGGAATCAGCCCAGAACTACACGGGAGGATCTTGTCAATGATCTCAAGGCAGCTGGGACCATAGTCACCATGAAAACAATTGGTAACACACTACGCCGTGAAGGACTGAAATCCTGCAGCGCCCGCAAGGTCCCCCTGCTCAAGAAAGCACATATACAGGGCCGTCTGAAGTTTGCCAATGAACATCTGAATGATTCAGAGGACAACTGGGTGAATGTCTTGTGGTCAGATGAGACCAAAATCGAGCTCTTTGGCATCAACTCAACTCGCCGTGTTTGGAGGAGGAGGAATGCTGCCTATGACCCCAAGAACACCATCCCCACCATCAAACATGGAGGTGGAAACATTATGCTTTGGGGGTGTTTTTCTGCTAAGGGGACAGGACAACTTCACCACATACCGTCAAATCTTGGGTGAGAACCTCCTTCCCTCAGCCAGGGCATTGAAAATGGGTCGTGGATGGGTATTCCAGCATGACAATGACCCAAAACACACGGCCAAGGCAACAAAGGGGTGGCTCAAGAAGAAGCACATTAAGGTCCTGGAGTGGCCTAGCCAGTCTCCAGACCTTAATCCCATAGAACATCTGTGGAGGGAGCTGAAGGTTCGAGTTGCCAAACGTCAGCCTCGAAACCTTAATGACTTGGAGAAGATCTGCAAAGAGGAGTGGAACAAAATCCCTCCTGAGATGTGTGCAAACCTGGTGGCCAACTACAAGAAACGTCTGACCTCTGTGATTGCCAACAAGGGTTTTGCCACCAAGTACTAAGTCATGTTTTGCAGAGGGGTCAAATACTTATTTCCCTCATTAAAATGCAAATCAATTTATAACATTTTTGACATGCGTTTTCTGGATTTTTTTGTTGTTATTCTGTCTCTCACTGTTCAAATAAACCTACCATTAAAATTATAGACTGATCATGTCTTTGTCAGTGGGAAAACGTACAAAATCAGCAGGGGATCAAATACTTTTTTCCCTCACTGTGAGTATCTTTGCCATAGATGAATATGGTAAACATTTAATTATATTTGCAGACACCTTACAGTCAAATTTTGGCACCAGTAGAGTAGCTATCTAGCTATATAAACCACACCTCTCGGCAAACACGCCTTCTCCGATGTTGGTTACAAGGCGGTACTTATTTAATAGTGCTGGGCGATTAACCGGCATTTTGTTTTTTTATTATTATAATTAAACTACTAATTGACCGACGTCGGTTCAATTACTTGAATTCCATTTAGTTTGTTTATTGTGTGAGCCCAACACGCTGTTTGCTGGAGAGATATCAAATCATTCACGAGAGAAATCAACTCAAGAACTATGTTGGATGCTGAAGGGAGTTGTAGTTTTCATTAAGCAAATATTCAACCTAGTTCAGCGCAGAAACATGGCAATCCATTGCGCCTGTATTTGTTTAGGCTCAGGCAGGGTCATCACTAGTTCCCATGGCCACAAAGTCATGAACCCCGCCTAGAGATGGATACACATTTGCGCCTGCTACGTTTGGTTAGATACACATAGACCGCATAAACCGCATGAGAGAGGGATAGACAGTTTGTGAAAGTATACCTTATCTACTTTGAAGAACTAGTAAAATGATGTTGTCAGATTGCTCTGCAGCTAGCCTAGCTAAATAGGATGACTAAAGACAGAACAGTATGGGGAGCACAGAGATAACGTTGTCTGGCTGTTTGGCTGCTACTGCCTGAGCAGAGATGAGATGATGACTTTAAGGAATAATAAAGTAATCAAATAAAAACTAAGTAATATACACAAGTAATATACACAACTGAAATATTGTATTATTTCATAGTAATTTACTATTGTTCTATGTCCACCCAATGTGGACCTGACAGAGACAATGGAATATTTTCAATGTTTTGGCAATTGAATGTTCACTAATTTTGGCTTTGGAATTTCGATTAAAAAGCTACAAAATTATTGTAATGTAATTTTTTCATAATGCATTTAATGTTTAAATTGATAAAAACCGAAATCGAAAACCGTGATTATTTTTTAAATAATCGAACCGAAACCAAACTGACCTAGAAAAACACTAATCGCTCAGCACTATTATTTAAATTAGGTAAGAGAATATCATGTATCACTTTTGGGCTTCCAACCTCACCTGCACACCATTTTTACCAGTTTTTTATCTGTACCGTTTTGTCTTTCACTTCTTTATTTTGGTGCAAATAAATACATCTGATTTCCTTCAAATATCATCGAATTTCATGACAAACATGATTTTGACTGTTCATGACCTTTTAAGTAGTTTTTTGGGGTATCTGTACTTCACTATTTATATTTTTTGACAACTTTTACTTTTACTTCACTAGATTTCTAAAGAAAATAATGTACTTTTTACTCCATAGATTTTTCTGACACCCAAAAGTACTCATTACATTTTGAATGCTTAGCAGGACAGGAACATTTTCAAATTCACACACTTATCAAGAAAACATGCATGAACATCTAATTCTGACGTGAGACTGTGAGAGCTAGTTGGATCTGGTGGACACACTAAACACATGCTTGGTTTGTAAATGATGTCTGAGTGTTGAAGTGTGTTCCCTGGCTATCCCTAAATGGAAACACAAGACAATGGGGCTGTCTGGTTTGCTTGATTTATACTCTCACTTTTACTTTTGATACTTCAGTATATTTAGAACCAAATACTTTTAGACTTTTACTCAAGTAGTATTTTACTGGGTGACATTCACTTTTACTTGAGTCATTTTCTATTAAGGTACCTTTACTCAAGTATGACAATTGGGTACTTTTTCTACCACTGCGTGTGAGGATATTAAGTGTCTATCTGTATTTCTCTGTGTGTCTCTGTGGCACCATACTTCCTTTGTGCATTGGGATAGCAGGATATCGCAGGCTTCCAGATAATCCAATTAGCCGCTTTAGAAAAGTTTAACTGTAGTTTAACTGTGGTCTAGCTTAATAATTGATGAACCCTGTGAGAGAAGAGCGCTGATGTTGACTGACTGGTGAGTCCTCTCTTTACAATTAAAACCTCCAATAATCTACAATCTGGGATTTATTTTACAGCAAAATAAAAGCCCTGTCACTTGTTGTAAGTAATTAAACCTAATATTTGGGGTTATGATAGAGTAAGACAGTTGTGTTAAACCCATAAGGCATCTATCAATTGTAGCTTATTCTTGAAGAATCAATTAGTATTTTTTAAGAGTTCAAATCACCATTCAACAGATTCCCAGATCCCAGATTGTACCTTTAATTATCACGAAGTCCCTGTGCTTTGAAGTTGTGTCTTAATCCAGACTCAGTCACATTCTGTTAGTGTACTCATGGAGAAAACGCAACCAACCTCATCTGATAGAATTTAAATGTAATTTTTGGCTATTTAATCCCAAAATTATGTAACGGTTATTATTAAATTATGACTATCTTTCATTATTGACGTTGGATTGAGGGTATGGGAAGGTTAAACATTTTTATATTCAATAACTGCAGTATGTTGTTTCTCCGTATGGTCATTTTTCATATTGGGAGCCTTGCCTAACCACTAACTACATAGCTCCAGATCCCTACGCATGCTAGGCCTCTCATCACCCACGACGGCTTCTCTAATAACCCCCATTTCAGCGGGAGAAACTTGGTCGTCACTAGTTACCACAGCCACAAAGCGAGAAGGCCCACCTACTTGTCCAATCAGATGAAGGAGTGTGATGACGCGTATGCCGACCCGCTTACAGGAGCAGACGAGAGACATGCATGTCTTTTATCTAGTGATCATCAATGATGTGGTTATTTTTTATTTATTATTATTATTATTATTATTATTTATTTTTTAGGGGGTAGATCAGCTTTAATATTGCAGATTGTAACTTCCATCAATGTAATTGTCTGCATCACTTCCAATCCCCCATATGTTTTTTTTTCTCGCAAATATATATATATATATATATATATATATATATATATATATATATATATATACACATACATACATACATACATACATACATACATACATATACACATACATATCCCCACCACCCCTTCCCTAATTGGAGTAAACTAGTGAACAACAATGCTTAGGCCTCTACTTCCAGCTTATACATACTATATACATTTTATGGACACAGTCAATTTTACAATAATTCTATTTTGTTTGTTTTTACTCATGAACTTCCTCTACCCTCAACCTCTCCGATCATTTTTATGATGTGAATCCGGTTTGCTTCTATATGCCATATCTTTCTAACTGTGCTCTTTCACAAAAGCTCCCAACCTACAACCTATATACTTATTATGGACACAGTATGCTTACATTATTAGTTATCTTGTTGTTATTAGTTGTTGTTAGTTGTTATTAGTCCCATCATTCAACTCCATTACACAGTATTACATGATAGGAATACAGTTTGGTATACACATTACATAGTATTACATGATAGGAATACAGTTTGATATACTGTACACATTACACAGTATTACATGATAGGAATACAGTTTGATATACTGTACACATTACACAGTATTACATGATAGGAATACAGTTTGGTATACACATTACACAGTATTACATGATAGGAATATAGTTTGATATACACATGACACAGTATTACATGATAGGAATACAGTTTGGTATACACATTACATAGTATTACATGATAGGAATACAGTTTGATATACTGTACACATTACACAGTATTACATGATAGGAATACAGTTGATATACACATTACACAGTATTACATGATAGGAATGCAGTTTGATATACACATGACACAGTATTACATGATAGGAATGCAGTTTGATATACACCTGATGCCACTGATGGTCATTAGTAGCCTACCGAACTTGCTAACGGCCAGTCGCTTATGGCCTGCTACTCAGCACTCTATTGTCCCTCTAATCACTCTGACATCAATGCAAATGCATCGAAAATCAAATCAAACACTTCATGAGAGCCCTGGCGTTCAGAGTTTGAGCGGAATAGGATCACCTGTTGCTCAGCGAGAGCCAGCTCCTCATAGCTTGATGCATAGAATGAAATAAGTGTTCCTATAAACCCATGTTGCACAACATTTCTATATGCTATGCAATTGCATGAGAAAACAGAGTTTTGATGGCCTCTTTTAAAAAGAAGAGGATTAGCTTTCTATGGTCTAGGCCTACTATATTTATTTCTCAAGTTTCCTAATATTAAGCATATTGCTTCTCTTTATAACTGGATTAGCCTACCTGGCTGGCATGAAAATGAACCGAGGGAAAAGCATCCTCCATTCGCTATGATTTTTTCCACAATAATGGCCCATTCTAAATCAAAACTAATTTCACACATATATATAATTTAGTATATGTAACGACAAGATTAACTTGAGAATAGTCTGATGGGTGAGAATATTATCACATGTGAATGATGCCCAGCGTGTGCGGTCTAAGGCAAGAAACAGCGCATGCATTTTTTGGGGACTTTTTCTAATCATAGTCACATGTTTTGATAAGGTTTGGATCACAACTAAAGTGGCCAAATAACTCTTAAGCGTAGCCTGTAGGCTTAGGACCTCTGGAACACGGTTGGAGAGCCCATAGCCTACAGAGAGAGCCTAGTGAAACGTGTGTTCCTTATAAACCCAGTCACTGCGCAATCGCATGTGAAAACAGAGTTTTGACTTTCCAGTGGCCACCATTTAAAAGAGGATCCCAGCTTTCTCGTGCTGCTACAGTGAGGGAAAAAAGTATTTGATCCCCTGCTGATTTTGTACGTTTGCCCACTGACAAAGACATGATCAGTCTATACTTTTAATGGTAGGTTTATTTGAACAGTGAGAGACAGAATAACAAAAAAAAATCCAGAAAACGCATGCCAAAAATATTATGAATTGATTTGCATTTTAATGAGTGAAATAAGTATTTGACCCCTCTGCAAAACATGATTTAGTACTTGGTGGCAAAACCCTTGTTGGCAATCACAGAGGTCAGACGTTTCTTGTAGTTGGCCACCAGGTTTGCACACATCTCAGGAGGGATTTTGTTCCACTCCTCTGCAGATCTTCTCCAAGTCATTAAGGTTTCGAGGCTGACATTTGGCAACTCGAACCTTCAGCTCCCTTCACAGATTTTCTATGCGATTAAGGTCTGGAGACTGGCTAGGCCACTCCAGGACCTTAATGTGCTTCTTCTTGAGCCACTCCTTTGTTGCCTTGGCCGTATGTTTTGGGTCATTGTCATGCTGGAATACCCATCCACGACCCATTTTCAATGCCCTGGCTGAGGGAAGGAGGTTCTCACCCAAGATTTGACGGTACATGGCCCCGTCCATCATCCCTTTGATGCGGTGAAGTTGTCCTGTCCCCTTAGCAGAAAAACACCCCCAAAGCATAATGTTTCCACCTCCATGTTTGACGGTGGGGATGGTGTTCTTGGGGTCATAGGCAGCATTCCTCCTCCTCCAAACACGGCGAGTTGAGTTGATGCCAAAGAGCTCAATTTTGGTTTCATCTGACCACAACACTTTCACCCAGTTCTCCTCTGAATCATTCAGATGTTCATTGGCAAACTTCAGACGGCCCTGTATATGTGCTTTCTTGAGCAGGGGGACCTTGCGGGTGCTGCAGGATTTCAGTCCTTCATGGCGTAGTGTGTTACCAATTGTTTTCTTGGTGACTATGGTCCCAGCTGCCTTGAGATCATTGACAAGATCCTCCCGTGTAGTTCTGGGCTGATTCCTCACCGTTCTCATGATCATTACAACTCCACGAGGTGAGATCTTGCATGGAACCCCAGGCCAAGGGAGAATGACACTTATTTTGTGTTTCTTCCATTTGCGAATAATCGCACCAACTGTTGTCACCTTCTCACCAAGCTGCTTGGCGATGGTCTTGTAGCCCATTCCAGCCTTGTGTAGGTCTACAATCTTGTCCCTGACATCCTTGGAGAGCTCTTTGGTCTTGGTGGAGAGTTTGGAATCTGATTGATTGCTTCTTTGGACAGGTGTCTTTTATACAGGTAACAAGCTGAGATTGATCTTCATAGTGCTCATAATCTCAGCTTGTTACCTGTATAAAAGACACCTGGGAGCCAGAAATCTTTCTGATTGAGATTTTTGTTGTTATTCTGTCTCTCACTGTTCAAATAAACCTACCATTAAAATTATAGACTGATCATTTCTTTGTCAGTGGGCAAACATACAAAATCAACAGGGGATCAAATACCTTTTTCCCTCACTGTATATTTATTGCTCAATTCTTAAAATTAAGCACATTAATCCACTTTACAACTAGTGTAGCCTACCTGGCATAATAAAAACGAAACTACGGGAAGCGCTACCTACATTCACTATTCGAGTGCAGGCTACGGATGACATGTTTTTTGTTGTTGTGGGCCATTCTAAATAAAACTTAATTCCATACATATATTAGTACGCACAAAAAAATGTGAGTTTCTCAAGAGTTCTTTGGGAAGGGTGATATTTCTATGTGGAACCATAATGACACAAAGAACCTGTTGATCTCTTCAATGGTTCTTTACAGTTCGCAAAAGGGTTCTTTCCTCTTAGTGATAATTAAAATGTAGAGGCAGCTCATTAGAATATTTTGGGGCGTGGTTTGCACACAGCTCTTTTTGTGCAACTGTGAGTGAGAGTGTGATTCCAGTTTATCTAATGTGTTGTGTTATGCTTGTTATGTATTAAACATGGCTATGGCCAGTGATAGTGTCTTGTGAAAGAATCATGTATGGCCTTGTGTCAATTGAGAATGGTTGACTAAATCAGGCTGTAACCCAGGGAGAGCTGAACAAGCTTGTAGCTGGGTATCTAGTAGAGGAAATGCTGCTTTTGTGTCTGTCATTATAGTAGGCTATTTGTGTTGATGTATAGGCATGTCTAATGTAGCGTTGATATTGTGTACATAGAGTGAGGACATGCAACGTTTTGGGGTGTAAAGCAAAAGTAAAAAAGTGTAACTAGTTACTTTTGCCAGGGAGTAATAAGTAAAGTAATTTGTTACTGTTGAAATAAGTAATAGGTAATATATTACTTGTTTTGACCGCCAACACTGGCAGTAACCTTGCATTCCAAGGACACATAATTTGAAATGCATTGGGTGCCACTGTTCTGTGATGCATCCTTTTCCCAGCATTAACCTCACCAAGGCTTGGCTGTCAGCAACCAATCAGGCCATCCGAGCAGGGACAGGCCCTGAGTCCAGATGCAAAGCACTAACAGAAAGCCTCTCTCTCTCTCTCTCTCTCTCTCTCTCTCTCTCTCTCTCTCTCTCTCTCTCTCTCTCTCTCTCTCTCTCTCTCTCTCTCTCTCTCTCTCTCTCTCTCTCTCTCTCTCATATTGTATGTGAAAAGCAGACATGGGAGAAAGGTTGGAGTTTAACAACAAGAATAAATATAATTCTGAAGGATTTGTTTTAAAGGCTATTTGACTGAAAAGATCAAGGATGGACAGAACCGGTTTCCAATTACTTTTACTGATAGGACATCCCCACACCGTCCCCTATAACCTCACCCCCTACTCTGATCTAAAATGACCTCTACCCTTGGATAGTGTGTCAACAGAGTCTGTCTGTCTGCCTGCCTGCCTGTGCGTTTGTCTGTTTATCCACACATACCAAAGCTGGATCCATTAACAGTGTTGCAACAAAGTGATGCAACAGATGGCTAAACACATACGTGATTAAACGGAAACTGAAATGCTATTAGTGACTGGGAGATGGATGGATAACTAAACCTGACCTGGCATTAACAACAGGTAGACCCTTAGACTTCCCATAGACTTTAATATGGATGACGGCCGAGCCACGGCCTGTTCACCCCACTACCATCTAGAAGACGGAGACAGTACAGGTGCATCAAAGCTGGGACCGAGAGACTGAGGCCATCAGACTGTTAAATAGTCACCACTAGCCGGCCTCCGCCCAGTACACTGCCCTGAACTTAGTCACTGTTACTAGCCAGCTACCACCCGGTACTCTACCCTGCACCTTAGAGACTGCTACCCTATGTACATAGAGTCATTGAACACTGGTCACTTTAATAATGTTCACATACTGTTTCACCCACTTTATATGTATATACTGTATTCTAGTCAAGGCTCATCCTATATAACTACTGCTGTACACACCTTTTCTATTCATATACTGTCTATACAAACCATTAATTAATTTATTTTTTACCTTTTGGAATATGTGGGTATTGTTTTGTAATGCTAGGTATTACTGCACTGTTGGAGCTAGAAACACAAGCATTTCGCTGCACCTGCGAAAACATCTGCAAATCTATTGGTACACGACCAATACACTTTGATTGAGTTTGATTATGGTGAAGATCAATGTCAAATGAAACATCTACATTTTACCAGAGATGATGTAACAGCAGCAATCTGTTGGTTGCCCTTTTCCGTCAGTCTGTAGTTCGATGTGTTTGATGGGTTCAGACTTGCCTCTGAAATGTCACTTCCATGTTTAGTTTGTCCATCGGCGAGAAGGGAAGGGAGGAGAGGATAGATGGAACACATCAAGGCTGTGAACAGGCAGAGGACGGGCCTTGCCTGTGCATGTTTTTCTCATAACAAATTTGAAAGTCACTCTCTCTCTCTCTCTCGCTCTCTCGCTCTCTCTGTCTCTCTCCCTCTTTATCTCATCCAATCAGCTTTTCCGATCATTACCATCCATTCTGCTTCCATTTCATCACCTCCCATTTGTACTGCAATAATTAAATCCCTAACCATGTCTTCTGCATCCATTCTGCTTTCAGTTCATCCGTCTAACTGTCTCGGCTGCTGCTGCTTTCTCAGGTTGAATTGTAATGTGTTTCTCTTACTGTCTCTCTCGCTCTTGCCCCCCCCTCACTCTCTCTGTGTGTCTCGGCCCTGTATGTCCTGCCAGATGTCTCAATTAGCGTAATGTGAGGGGGAGACCGAGCTTTATTTACTGAAACTCAACTCCACACACACACAGACAGACAAACTACACTGGAAACGCTTAAAACATGGCGTCTCCAGGAAATCGGCAATCAGGGTTAGTTTGGAGTATGGGTGTTAATGTTTGGATATTCACGCTGATTCCAATCCCAGATCTCTAAATGTATGTCAAACATTTCCCCTCCCTATTCAACAATGATCCATGGATTCAAAATATAGTACCCTGGAGACCTTTAATGTATAGGTGTTGCTGTGTCTCTGTCTGGCACATTCAAAATCAGTTTCCGTGTCAGATCTCCCTACAAATAAAATATTGTTTGTCACATGCGCCGAATACAATGGGTATAGACTTTACTGTGAAATGCTTGCTTACGAGCCCTTCTCAACGATGCAGAGTTAAACAAATAGTAACTTAAGAATTAAAGAAATAAAATACACAATAATGAAGCTATATACAGGGAGTACCAGTACCCAGTGGTGGAACAAGAATGAAGCTAAATACAGGGAGTACCAGTACCCAGTGGTGGAACAAGTATTAAATTGTCATACTTGAGTAACAGTAAAGATAGCTTAATAGGAAATTACTCAAATAAAAGTGAAAGTCACCCAGCAAAATACTAGAGTAAAAGTCTAAAAGTATCTGGTTTTAAATGTACTTAAAGTACAGTGGTGGAAACTCATACTTGAGTAAAAGTAAATGCTATACATTAAA
Organism: Coregonus clupeaformis; assembly: GCF_020615455.1. Classification (NCBI taxonomy): domain Eukaryota; kingdom Metazoa; phylum Chordata; class Actinopteri; order Salmoniformes; family Salmonidae; genus Coregonus; species Coregonus clupeaformis. The sequence continues at coordinate 72,623,418 of NC_059192.1, read as the reverse complement.
TTACTTGTATTAAGCAAACCAGACGACATGATTTTTATTTTTTATTTTTTTACGGACATCCAGGGGTATACTGCAACACATAATTTAAATACGCATTATTTGTGTTTAGTGAGTCCGCCAAATCAGACGCAGTAGGGATGACAACGCGTTATATTGATACAGTAGGTGCGTGAATTGGACCATATTGTTGTCCTACCTGAGCATTCAAAATGTAACGAGTACTTTTGGGTGTCAGGGAAAATGTATGTAGTAAAAAGTACGTATTATCTTTAGGAATGTAGTGGAGTAAAAGTAAAGTACAGATATCCCAAAAAACTGCTTCAGTGGTAGTACACTGCCAGTACCAGGTCAATGTGCAGAGGTAAGAGGTATTTGAGGTAGATGTACATGTCAGGGTGAAGTGACTAGGCATCAGGAGTGTGTTCGTGTTGTGTCGGTATGCATGTGTGTGTTATGTGTGTATGTAGTGTATGTGGATGTGTGTGGGTTTTGTGTGGATATATAGTCTTGTGAGTGTGCATAGAGTCAGTGGAAGATAGGGTCCATGCAGATAGTCCGGGTAACCATTTAATTATATATTTAGCAGTCTTATGTCTATTTAGCAGACTTATGGCTAGTGGGTAGAAGCTGTCTCGGAGCCTGTTGGTCTGAGAGCCGATGCTCCTGTATCGTTTGCCGGACGGTAGCAGAGTGAACAGTCTATGGCTTGGGTGGCTGGAGTCTTTGTAAGTTTTTCGGGCCTTCCTCTAACACCTCCTGATATAGAGGTCCTAGATGGCAGGGAGCTCAGCCCCCGTGATGTACTGGGCTGTCCGCACCACCCTCTGTAGCGCTTTGCGATCGAGGGCGATGTATTTGCCATACCAAGCGGTGATGCAGCCAGTCAAGATGCTCTCGATGGTGCAGCTGTAGAACTTTTTGAGGATCCGAAGGCTCATGTCAAATCTTTTCAGCCTCCTGAGGGGTAAGAGGCGCTGTCGTGCCCTCTTCAAGACTGTGCGGGTGTGTGTGTACCATGTTAAGTCCTTAGTGATGTGGACACCAAGGAACTTTAAGCTTTCGACCCACTCCACTACAGCCACGTCAATGTGGAAGGGGTCGTGTTCTCTCCTCTTTCTCCTGTAGATCAGCTCCTTGGTCTTACTGATATTGAGGGAGAGGCTGTTGTCCTGGCACCACATTGCTATGTCTCTGACCTCCTCCCTAACCTTCTCGCCGTTGGTGATCAGGCCTACCACTGTAGTGTCGTCAGCAAACTTGATGATGGTGTTGGAGTCGTGTGTGGCCACACAGTCGTAGGTAAACAGAGTGTACAGGAGGGGACTAAGCATGCACCCTTGAGGGGCCCCCATGTTGAGGGTCAGCATAGTGGAGGTGTTGTTGCCTACCCTCACCACCTGGGGCTTGCCCGTCAGGATGTCCAGGCTCCAGTTGCAGAGGGAGGTGTTCATTCCCATGGTCCCCACCTGGGTGATGAGCTTGGAGGGGACTATGGTGTTGAACGCTGAGCTGTAGTATATGAACAGCATTCTCACATAGTTATTTACCCTCTTGTCCAGATGGGAGATGGCAGTGTGATGTGCAATTGAGATTGCGTAATCTGTGGATCTGTTGTGAGTGCTACAGGGCGATAGTCATTTAGGCAGGTTACCTTGGTGTTAATTTTGAAACATGTTGGGATTACAGACTGGGCCAAGGAGAGATTGAACATTTCCGTGAAGACAATTGCCAGCTGGTCTGCGCATGGTTTGAGAACGCGCCCTGGTATTCTGTCTGGCCCGGTGGCCTTGTGAGTGTTAACCTGTTAAAAATGTTACTCACATCGGCCACGGAGAGCAAGATCACACAGTTATCCGGAACAACAGGGGTTTTCACGCAATACTCAGTGTTGTATTCCTCGAAGCAAGCATAAAAGGCTTTTAGCTCGTTTGGGTGTTCTGCATCACTGGGCATCTTACGGCTGGGTTTCTCTTTGTAATCCGTTATCGTCTGCAAGCCCTGCCACATACGACGAGCGTCGGAGCCGGTGTAATAGGATTCCACCTTCCTCCTATATTGTCCTTTTGCATGTTTGATGTCTCGATGGAGGTCGTAGCGGTCTTTCTTGTATGCGTCCATGTCCTGTTCCTTGTAAGCGGTGGCTCTAGCCTTTAGTCCAGCGCGGATATTGCCTGTAATCCATGGTTTTTAGCTTGGAAACGTTTGTATAGTCACTGTGGGGACAACATCATCTATGCACTTATTGATGAAGCCTGTGACTGATGTGGTAAACTTCTCAATGCTATCGAATGAATCCCAGAACATATCCCAGTCTGTACTAGCAAAACAGTCTTGTAGCCTCGCGTCTACTTTATCGGACCACTTCCGTATTGAGCGTGTCACTGGTACTTCCTGTTTGAGCTTTTGTTTGTAAACAGGAACTAGGAGAATGGAGTCGTGGTCAGATTTGCCGAAGGTAGGAAAAGGGAAGGCCTTATATGTATTTCTGTGGGTAGAATAAAAGTGGTCTAGAGTTTTAGCGCCTCTAGTGGCGCAGAAGACGTGTTGGTAGAAGTGAGGTAGAACGGTTTTAAGTCTCCCCGCTTTAAAGTCTCCGCCCACCAGAAACGCTGCCTCTTGGTGAGCGGTTACTTGTTTGTTTATGGCCCCAGACAGTTCGTTGAGTGCCAAGGTGGTGTTGGCTTGTGGAGGGATGTAGACAGCCGTGATAATTACAGATGAGAACTCTCTTGATGGATAAAATGGTCTGGAGCTTACCATGAGGTATTCTATATCAGGTGTCTAACAAGTCTGATATTTCCATCAGACTGGAAGCAGCGCACCAGTTATTGTTTATGAAGAGGCACGTACATAGAGTTATACAGTGGGGGAAAAAAGTATTTAGTTAGCCACCAATTGTGCAAGTTCTCCCACCGAAAAAGATGAGAGAGGCCTGTAATTTTCATCATAGGTACACGTCAACTATGACAGACAAAATGAGATTTTTTTTCTCCAGAAAATCACATTGTAGGATTTTTAATGAATTTATTTGCTAATTATGGTGGAAAATAAGTATTTGGTCAATAACAAAAGTTTCTCAATACTTTGTTATATACCCTTTGTTGGCAATGACACAGGTCAAACGTTTTCTGTAAGTCTTCACAAGGTTTTCACACACTGTTGCTGGTATTTTGGCCCATTCCTCCATGCAGATCTCCTCTAGAGCAGTGATGTTTTGGGGCTGTCGCTGGGCAACACAGACTTTCAACTCCCTCCAAAGATTTTCTATGGGGTTGAGATCTGGAGACTGGCTAGGCCACTCCAGGACCTTGAAATGCTTCTTACGAAGCCACTCCTTCGTTGCCCGGGCGGTGTGTTTGGGATCATTGTCATGCTGAAAGACCCAGCCACGTTTCATCTTCAATTCCCTTGCTGATGGAAGGAGGTTTTCACTCAAAATCTCACGATACATGGCCCCATTCATTCTTTCCTTTACACGGATCAGTCGTCCTGGTCCCTTTGCAGAAAAACAGCCCCAAAGCATGATGTTTCCACCCCCATGCTTCACAGTAGGTATGGTGTTCTTTGGATGCAACTCAGCATTCTTTGTCCTCCAAACACGACGAGTTGAGTTTTTACCAAAAAGTTATATTTTGGTTTCATCTGACCATATGACATTCTCCCAATCCTCTTCTGGATCATCCAAATGCACTCTAGCAAACTTCAGACGGGCCTGGACATGTACTGGCTTAAGCAGGGGGACACGTCTGGCACTGCAGGATTTGAGTCCCTGGCGGCGTAGTGTGTTACTGATGGTAGGCTTTGTTACTTTGGTCCCAGCTCTCTGCAGGTCATTCACTAGGTCCCCCCGTGTGGTTCTGGGATTTTTGCTCACCGTTCTTGTGATCATTTTGACCCCACGGGGTGAGATCTTGCGTGGAGCCCCAGATCGAGGGAGATTATCAGTGGTCTTGTATGTCTTCCATTTCCTAATAATTGCTCCCACAGTTGATTTCTTCAAACCAAGCTGCTTACCTATTGCAGATTCAGTCTTCCCAGCCTGGTGCAGGTCTACAATTTTGTTTCTGGTGTCCTTTGACAGCTCTTTGGTCTTGGCCATAGTGGAGTTTGGAGTGTGACTGTTTGAGGTTGTGGACAGGTGTCTTTTATACTGATAACAAGTTCAAACAGGTGCCATTAATACAGGTAACGAGTGGAGGACAGAGGAGCCTCTTAAAGAAGAAGTTACAGGTCTGTGAGAGCCAGAAAACTTGCTTGTTTGTAGGTGACCAAATACTTATTTTCCACCATAATTTGCAAATAAATTCATAAAAAATCCTACAATGTGATTTTCAGGATTTTTTTTTCTCAATTTGTCTGTCATAGTTGACGTGTACCTATGATGAAAATTATAGGCCTCTCTCATCTTCTTAAGTGGGAGAACTTGCACAATTGGTGGCTGACTAAATACTTTTTTCCCCCACTGTACGTACATAGAGTCATCCAGCCACATTTCTGCAAGGCATATAATATTGCTGCTTTTCAAGTCTCTCTGACAGGAGACTCTCGAATGAAGCTCATCCATCTTTTTCTCGAGCGACTGGACATTTGCCAATAGAAGAGAGGGGAGTGCCGGTCGCTTTTCTCTTCATCTCAGTCTCACCAGGATGCCGGCTTGTACAACAAAGATAAACACGCTAAAAGTCACTAAATAGCAAAGTCAGCTTGGAACTTACAAGATGTCGCCCTTCTCCGTCGGTGCCATCTTCCCACAGTTCAGTTGGGTTCCTGTAAGACGGACAAGTGTCAAAGTGACAGGAACATCAGAATTGATATTATTGAATTGGTATTGATCTATGAGACAGTAAAGTTAGGACACACAGTGAACTTGTTATTAATTGAATGCTGTGAGACACAATGAAGGTGTGATTTAGTGTTTGATTGGTGTTTGGGGAGTGAATGGACCATTCTCAGTTATCCATTCCAGCCCCCTCCTTCTTTGTGTAGATCTTGGCACAGGAACTCTAAACTTGACAGACCCCTCTTACCACTACCATCTCAGCCGTCTCAGAAACGGGTTAGTGTCATTTTGTAAGAACATAGGTTAGTGTGGTTTTAAACCCTGGTAAGAACCATTGATGTTGTAAGTGAACTGTTCAGTAAAGCCTCAAACAGACCAGTCTGAAACCATTTAGTGGGCCACCATCAGCTGCAGTCCCTTTGGTGTGCCAGTGGCAGTCTTTTTGATGTATTTTATTCTTAAGATGTACTTGAGAATGATACCTTGTCCTGTACAACACTGGGCTGTCTGAACACAGGCTGCCCCCACCCCCTTCTCTTTGTAGTGCACTACTTTTGACCAGGGCCCACTATGTACGGAATAGGGTGCCATTTGGAACACTTCTGTACTCTAAGAACCTCCATGTGTTCTGCTTTTACTTCATTAACACCCATTTCCTTTTCATCTGAGTAACGGTGGGAGGAAAGTAGAGAAGTGGGGTGAAATGAGTTTTCCTCCCCGAGCCAACACCAACAACAATACACTGGATAAAAGGCTTGCGTTGTGTTGGGCAACCATCTGTGTGTAGTAATACAAGACTCATCAAGTGTAAACCAATTAGCCATCACAATTATCCAGCTCTGCAGGGCTGAGAATGAATGAACAAGGTAATAGCATTTAGATGACTTGGTGCTCAATGTAGGCGTGTGTATGTGCGTACATGCACACATGCAAGTTAGTGTGTATGATCAGTATTTGATTAATAATCCTCCATCGCTTTCCTCGTTTGGTGCGCGAAGGCGGATTATTCTCAATGACGTATTTCACCGTCTTGTTGCAAAAATGAGCAGTCTCTGTCACTGCATAATAACACAACAGAAGTGTTCTCATCATTCAGTCTGAGCTGCCGTACTAAGATAAGGCTTTCTTTAAAGACAGGCCTGATAGAGGACCCATTAAAGAGTTGTCGCACGCACATTCTGAAAAGACGTAAACCAATGACTCTCGCACCACACACAAGTCAGGGCGAGTCCATGAAAATAAGGAAATGGTAAAACATTTACAATGTATTCTCTTCTCCCCATCTTCCTTTTCTCTGTATTATTGAAGCCGTTGGCCTATCTGATGGCCGCCTGACTGACACCACCCACATGACAGCGCAGGCAGAGCTTTAGGTATTAGCCAAACTAATCTGATGGCACTGTCAAGATGAAAACAATCTGATGGTGTAATTATCAGTCCATTAGCTATGCTTTACCTCTTCATTTGTCCTATATTAAATAGATACTGCTTGAATATGTGATGAAAACACCACACACAGGCATTTTTGTGCAGTTGTGACAAAGGTGTCCTTGCCAATTACGGAACTGTAAAGTGGTTATTTTGAAATACACCTTTGTTGCGAGCATGTCTCAAAAACCCATACACACACCAAGCTTTTTTTGTGGCTGTGTTAACATATTAGATCAGTGATCACTTACATCTTTTTTTCTAGGTATCCTTGGAATTAAAATGACAAAAGAGAATCTACTCCATGTGTGACTGTGCTCCCCTCACCCATCTCATAACCACATCTTACTGGGCCTCAACAACATTTTCAGTCACCTCCTTGTCTGAAGGACAAGTGGATAAACAGGTTAATTTCAAGCCCTGCATGTTTTTCTTTTCAAAAGTCTCATGGAATGTAGGCCTACATTGAACACCACACATTGGCTGCTACTGTAGGCTGAATGATAGTATCCACTTGTTTTTCCATATTAAAATGTTATGGGATGCATTTCCTCCATTGTTTTTTTATGGTAGGCCACTCTGGTAGGCCTACATTATGATCACATAGCCACAGTAGCCTACATGGCCATTGTTAAAACTGTAACTTAAAGCGGGTACATCCTCAGTGTTGACAGTAAACGCACAATGGAAGTTGCACAGAATTTTAGTGCTCAGCAGACCTGAAATTTGCTCAGTGGCAATTTTTTTTGAGGGAACATTGGTTGGCACTATGCATTCGGGCAGGTAGCGTTCTCCTGGCACCCGCCAAACCCAGATTTGTCAGTCGGATGGTGAAGTGATTCATCACTCCAGAGAATGCGTTTCCACTGCTCCATAGTCCAATGGCGGCGAGCTTTACACCACTCCAGCCGATGCTTGACATTGCGCATTGTGATCTTAGGCTTGTGTGCAGCTGCTCGGCCATGAAAACCCATTTCATGAAGCTCCCGACTAACAGTTCTTGTGCTGACGTTGCTTCCAGAGGCAGTTTGGAACTCGGTAGTGAGTGTTGTTCTTACGCGCTACACGCTTCAGCACTCCTGTTCTGTGAGCTTGTGTGGCCTACCACTTTGCGGCTAAGCCGTTGTTGCTCCTAGACGTTTCCACTTCACAATAACAGCACTTACAGTTGACCGGGGCAGCTCTGGTAGGGCAGAAAGAGAGACGGACAGGGAGAGATAAAGGGAGAGAGAGAGCAGAGGGGAGACACAGAGAGAGGAAAGAGAGAAAGGAGAGAGGCAGAGAAGTGACAGAGAGAGGGAGGAAGGAGGAGGGAGGGAGGGAGGGAGGGAGGGAGGGAGGGAGGGAGATAAGAGGGAGGGAGGGAGGGAGGGAGGGAGGGGGAGAGAGACGGAGAGGGAGAGATAAAGGGAGAGGGAGAGAGAGGCAGAGAGGGAGACCGAGAGTGACAGAGAGAGGGAGGGAGGGAGGGAGGGGGAGAGAGACGGAGAGGGAGAGATAAAGGGAGAGAGAGAGAGAGGCAGAGAGGGAGACAGAGTGACAGAGCGAGGGAGGGAGGGAGGGAGGGAGGGGGAGAGAGACGGAGAGGGAGAGATAAAGGGAGAGAGAGAGAGGCAGAGAGGGAGACAGAGACTGACAGAGGGAGCGAGGGAGGGAGGGAGGGGGAGAGAGACGGAGAGGGAGAGATAAAGGGAGAGAGAGAGAGAGAGGCAGAGAGGGAGACAGAGACTGACAGAGGGAGCGAGGGAGGGAGGGGGTAGGGCATAATAGCCATTACAGCCTGTTACATAGACAGCACTTGAACGCTCTCCTGCTGTACTGTAGCTGTGGTCACACAGCACTTCAACGCTCTCCTGCTGTACTGTAGCTGTGGTCACACAGCACTTCAACGCTCTCCTGCTGTACTGTAGCTGTGGTCACACAGCACTTCAACGCTCTCCTGCTGTACTGTAGCTGTGGTCACACAGCACTTCAACGCTCTCCTGCTGTACTGTAGCTGTGGTCACACAGCACTTCAACGCTCTCCTGCTGTACTGTAGCTGTGGTCACACAGCACTTCAACGCTCTCCTGCTGTACTGTAGCTGTGGTCACACAGCACTTTAACGCTCTCCTGCTGTACTGTAGCTGTGGTCACACAGCACTTTAACGCTCTCCTGCTGTACTGTAGCTGTGGTCACACAGCACTTCAACGCTCTCCTGCTGTACTGTAGCTGTGGTCACTTCAACGCTCTCCTGCTGTACTGTAGCTGTGGTCACTTCAACGCTCTCCTGCTGTACTGTAGCTGTGGTCACTTCAACGCTCTCCTGCTGTACTGTAGCTGTGGTCACTTCAACGCTCTCCTGCTGTACTGTAGCTTAGCATGGAGCTCTACTAGCCCCTAGGCTTCCCTACACTCTCAGAAAAAAAAGGAGCTATCTAGAACCTAAAAGGGTTCTGTGGCTGTCCTGATAGGAGAAGCCTTTGAAGAACCCGTTTTGGTTCCAGGTAGAACCCTTTTGGGTTCCATGTAGGACCCTTTCCACAGAGGGTTCTACATGGAACCAAAATTGATTCTCCTATGGGGACAGCTGAAGAACCCTTTTGGAACCCTTTTTTCTAAGAGTCTATTGAGAGACCGTTGGGATTCTGGACAGGCTGGATAACAAATTATTTTAAAGGAAACACCAGACAAAGTTTCACTTTGTTTAAAAAAAGTAGACTATCCAGTATCTGTTATTGGAATGTTCTTTACTAATAGGTTACCAATTTAAAGTATGTAGCCTGCAGGAAACCATGTCCCCATTATCCAATATGAATTGCTTGTATCCAGACTTTCAAAACTTTATGCAGTGAGAGAGTGAGAGCAATGGTATGTAAAGAAAAGTAGATAGTCCATGCAGAAATAAGCTCTTCAGCGACCGAGCTTCTCTCCAATTTAATGCTGTCTGTCCCTGGTTTGTGTCTGTGTTCGTCCCAAATATGCACCCTATTCCTTTTATAGTGTACTACTTTTGACCAAGGCGTACAGGGTTTCTGGTCAAAAGTATCGCACTATAAAGGGAATAGGTTGCCAGAGGAGAGGAGCCCTCAGCCCTGTCTAGCTGGCTGGTAACTAGCTGGGACTCAGCCCTTTCTGGCTGGCTGGTAACTAGCTGGGACTGCTGGGCTGTGAAGGGGATAGGTTGCCATTTGGGACTCTGAGAGGAGACAGCCATCAGCCCTATTATTATTATTATTATTATTATTATTATGTCTGGTAACTAGCTGGGACTCGGCCCTGTCTGTCTGTCTGTCTGTCTGTCTGTCTGTCTGTCTGTCTGGTTACTAGCTGGGACTCGGCCCTGTCTGTCTGGTTACTAGCTGGGACTCGGCCCTGTCTGTCTGGTTACTAGCTGGGACTCGGCCCTGTCTGTCTGGTTACTAGCTGGGACTCGGCCCTGTCTGTCTGTCTGGTTACTAGCTGGGACTCGGCCCTGTCTGTCTGGTTACTAGCTGGGACTCGGCCCTGTCTGTCTGTCTGGTTACTAGCTGGGACTCGGCCCTGTCTGTCTGGTTACTAGCTGGGACTCGGCCCTGTCTGTCTGTCTGGTTACTAGCTGGGACTCGGCCCTGTCTGTCTGGTAACTAGCTGGGACTCGGCCCTGTCTGTCTGTCTGGTTACTAGCTGGGACTCGGCCCTGTCTGTCTGTCTGGTTACTAGCTGGGACTCGGCCCTGTCTGTCTGGTTACTAGCTGGGACTCGGCCCTGTCTGTCTGTCTGGTTACTAGCTGGGACTCGGCCCTGTCTGTCTGTCTGGTTACTAGCTGGGACTCGGCCCTGTCTGTCTGGTTACTAGCTGGGACTCGGCCCTGTCTGTCTGTCTGGTTACTAGCTGGGACTCGGCCCTGTCTGTCTGGTTACTAGCTGGGACTCGGCCCTGTCTGTCTGTCTGGTAACTAGCTGGGACTCGGCCCTGTCTGTCTGTCTGTCTGGTTACTAGCTGGGACTTCTGGACTGTAAAGAACCAGGCCTAGTATTTAAAATAATTTAGAACATTTTATCTGTTCTTGATTGAGCTTGCCTGACGCAATGGATCCAATAGAAACATCCCAAAACCCAACCCACCTGGCATTCCAGGCAGGCTAAAACAAACGCTCAAAGTATTTGAAAGATTTACGAATACTGTTTGAATTCAGGTCATAGCAGCAGGGTTGATCAGCAGCAGGGAATAACCTAGGAGCTGTTGGAATACTTCCAGAAATATGACTGGCTAAATCCTCAATATGCAACGAGTCACTGGCCCAAATCATATATTAACCCCAGAGAGAGGCTCTGAACTGGACCCTGTGAAGTCTGGAGCTATTAAACCCATTTAATTGGAACCAGAAAATGATTCTGAGGCTCAGACAGTTAGGGAACCCTTTTTAGAGTTGGTCTACCACATTTATATTAGAATATGACTAAATGGCTTGGCTTCCTGCCATTCCATGATAAAGAAAGCTATTGACTATCTTGTCAGTGAGGAGGGTGGTATTGCCTAATATTAAATGGATTATGTCCATATTATTGATCAATGCATGGTGCAGTTGTTTTGTTTCCCACATAAAAACATGATTAGTCAGAGCACCACATTACTTTGATGCCGGCGACGACAACACCGTCTACCATTGTGTAAGTGGCCTATTTATCTTGTTGATGTGATACTTCGACAGAGGGGAGGTTGGCTGAGAATGTGTGCAACCTGGTAGGCTTTCTCTGATTGTTGTGAAAAAAAGTGTTAGAATGAGTCGTGAGCAGAAGGAAGTATAGTACACTACAGTTGAAGGTAATATATGAATGACTCAGTCAGAACCCTTCAATGCCATAGAGAAACATATGATTACAATACTATCGGTGTCAACACCAAAAACAAACTTGCATCATTGCTATCTGAAACACCAAGCAAGCTTTGTAGAAAGCTTTAGAGTTCACCATTTTTTTAGAAAAACTTTACTTCAACTTCAGCCTTTAAAATCCTCAGGAGTCAAACTGTAGTTTGTAGCTGTTAAGGACTGAAAGTAGCAGAACTAGAGTGGAGGAGGTTCATAGGCGGCGTGTGAGTTTCAGGTTAGGGAAGCAAAAACAAATCACCTTTATGATAAAGTTTCGCATGCATCTATCATCACATTTGCATACTAATGTAAGATAGTTAGGCTAATAATATATCTGACTCACTCTTCGCAAAAAGGAGCATTCTGCTTTTAGTTTTACTGGCATATCTTCATATTGTAGTTAACTTCAGTAATCATCTCACATAAACACATAAACTCACTGTGATGAAGTTATGACTGCTGTACGTATGAAGTTACTAAGATGTCAATAAGATGATTATAACTTGTGCCTCTGCATCGCTAGCTCTTTGGGCTTTATAAAATACATTTGATTGATTGATTTATATGAAACCTCAGTCACACACATCACTCTTCGTCTTCAGTTTCTCCTCTGTCTTGGGGTGAACAGATGCAGATGGATGGATATTTATGAGGAGTAGGATGATGTGTACTGTAGGCAGATGGATGGATATTTATGAGTAGGATGATGTGTACTGTAGGCAGATGGATGGATATTTATGAGGAGTAGGATGTGTACTGTAGGCAGATGGATGGATATTTATGAGTAGGATGATGTGTACTGTAGGCAGATGGATGGATATTTATGAGTAGGATGATGTGTACTGTAGGCAGATGGATGGATATTTATGAGTAGGATGATGTGTACTGTAGGCAGATGGATGGATATTTATGAGTAGGATGATGTGTACTGTAGGCAGATGAATGGATATTTATGAGGAGTAGGATGTGTACTGTAGGCAGATGGATGGATATTTATGAGGAGTAGGATGTGTACTGTAGGCAGATGGATGGATATTTATGAGGAGTAGGATGTGTACTGTAGGCAGATGGATGGATATTTATGAGTAGGATGATGTGTACTGTAGGCAGATGGATGGATATTTATGAGGAGTAGGATGTGTACTGTAGGCAGATGGATGGATATTTATGAGTAGGATGATGTGTACTGTAGGCAGATGAATGGATATTTATGAGGAGTAGGATGTGTACTGTAGGCAGATGGATGGATATTTATGAGTAGGATGATGTGTACTGTAGGCAGATGAATGGATATTTATGAGGAGTAGGATGTGTACTGTAGGCAGATGGATGGATATTTATGAGTAGGATGATGTGTACTGTAGGCAGATGAATGGATATTTATGAGGAGTAGGATGTGTACTGTAGGCAGATGGATGGATATTTATGAGTAGGATGATGTGTACTGTAGGCAGATGAATGGATATTTATGAGGAGTAGGATGATGTGTACAGGAGCGCCACGCAGAACAGCACTGCAGTAGACAGGTGACCTTGTTAGATAAAAGGAGGGCTTGGAAAGCAGATGATGAAAGAGAATAGGCTGATCCACAGCTCATTACTGGAGATCTGAAGGACAATACAGAGCGATTGAGTGTCCCAAATGGCACCCTATTCCGTAAACACTACTTTTGAGCAGAGCCCTATGGGACTTAGTGCACTAAATAGGGAATAGGGTGCCATTTTGGACGCAGAGCCAGTGTGTGGGTAGAGACTGGCACCTGCTATTGTTGCTTTGTTGTAAAGGAAGGTGACACACAGTGGGATTATTCATTAGTCAGAAGCCAGCGTGTTGCCAGTTACAACAGCCAAACAGACACACATCAGAACACTACTGCACTCTTAGAAAAAAGGGTTCCAAAAGGGTTCTTTGCGGAGGGACAGGGTTCTACCAAGAACCGTTTTGATCAGAATAACCCTTTTTGGAAGACAAGGGTTCTTTGTAAGTCAAAGGGTTCTACTTAGAACCTTTAACATCCTAATAACCATTTTTGGAATAAAGGGTTCTTTGAGGATTCTTTGGAAGGCAAGAAGGGTTCTACATAGAACCATATATAAAATGTCCCAGCATGCTCTATTGCAGTGAGATTTTCATAATTGTTTGTTTTACTGTAATATCTGTATTTTTGCATGTACGTTGATTGGATGATTAATTGTATGCTACACAAAGATAAATAACTTAGAGCTTTCTAAACTAATCCAATCTCTTGGATTTAGTGCATCCGTTACTGAGATGGTTGTTCCAATTTAGATGATTGAGGTAGTCTCAGAAGTCAATCTTTCCTACCATGCCAGTCATTCTGAATGCAGGTTGCGGGTGATTATCAATTCCACTTTTTGGATATCCTAACACTGGCTGGATTCCAATAGGAATTACACATCACTTTGCCAGCCAGCATAATGTGACTTGCAGGCCTGATGTTGCCTGTAAACCAGGAGATTCTTAACACCACTGTGTTAGGGTATAACTAGGCCATCAAAGTAAGGCCTTATGATATACATATAATGTGTTGTCATAAATAATACAATTTTAAAGGTTAATAAGGCTGGTGGAACCATTCATAGAGTGTTCTAGGAAGAACCTTCCAAAGATAAAAGGGTTCTCGGTAGAACCCTTCATAAATGGTTCTAGGAAGAATCTTTAGATGATAAAATGGTTCTTGGTTGAACCCTTCATAGAGGGTTTTAGGCAGAACCCTTCTTAGAGGGTTCTAGGTAGAACCATATACAGGGGGTTCTTTGAAGAACCCTACATAGAGGGTTCTAGATAGAACCCTCTGCAAAGGGGTCTACCCAGCACCAAAAAGGGTTCCCCTATGGGGACAAACCGAAGAACCCTGTACGGTTCTACGGTTCTACTTTTTTTTCTAAGAGTGTGCTATATCTCTCACACATGTACTTATGACTGGCCTAGATTGAAAAATACACAATTAGATATCTGATTATGTCAAGTGTGTCATATGGCACCACACGTTATGATGGAACTCATGAACAAGTATTCAACCTACTTTTGCCAACTTCACATGTCAGTGTATATATTACATAGTTGCAGTGATGTGTACCGATGATACTGCCCACTGTTTTCCCCCATACCCTAAATACTGTACCACTATTCACTATTCTCTGCGGAGGGTTTTTCACCTTTAGATTAACTGTGGGTTCTTGCTCCACTGGCTTGAGGTTCTGGGCTGAGATATGATACTTGGGAAGATCTTCTGAGATCCCTTCACCTTGCCTTGCCCTGGCCTTTCCTTTTCCCGGTCTCCTCTCCTCTCTCCTCTCCTCTCCTCTCCAAACCTTACCCTCCAAACCTCACCCTCCTCTCCTCTCCAATCCTCTCCAATCCTCTCCTCTTCAAGCCTCACTCTCCTGTCCTCTCTTCTCCAATCCTCACTCTCCTGTCCTCTCCTCTCCTCTCCTCTCCTCTCCTCTCCTCTCCTCTCCTCTCCTCTCCTCTCCTCTCCTCTCCTCTCCTCTCCTCTCCTCTCCTCTCCTCTCCTCTCCTCTCCTCTCCTCTCCTCTCCTCTCCTCTCCTCTCCTCACCAATCCACACTCTCCTCTCCTCTCCTCTCCTCTCCTCTCCTCTCCTCTCCTCTCCTCTCCTCTCCTCTCCTCTCCTCTCCTCTCCTCTCCTCTCCTCTCCTCTCCTCTCCTCTCCTCTCCTCTCCTCTCCTCTCCTCACCAATCCGCACTCTCCTCTCCAATCCGCACTCTCCTCTCCTCTCCTCTCCTCTCCTCTCCTCTCCTCTCCTCTCCTCTCCTCTCCTCTCCTCTCCTCTCCTCTCCTCTCCTCTCCTCTCCTCTCCTCTCCTCTCCTCTCCTCTCCTCTCCTCTCCTCTCCTCTCCCTCTCCTCTCCCTCTCCTCTCCTCTCTCCTCTCCTCTCCTCTCCTCTCCTCTCCTCTCCTCTCCTCTCCTCTCCTCTCCTCTCCTCTCCTCTCCTCACCAATCCACACTCTCCAATCCGCACTCCTCTCCTCTCCTCTCCTCTCCTCTCCTCTCCTCTCCTCTCCTCTCCTCTCCTCTCCTCTCCTCTCCTCTCCTCTCCTCTCCTCTCCTCTCCTCTCCTCCAGTGGAGGTTAGGTTGTATATGTGTGTGAGGTTCAGCAGCTAATACAAGAACTAAAAGCCTTTATCATTACACAGTATGTAGTTGGTTCAAATGAACGCAGTGCTTTACAGGCATGAGACGTTTAAAACCCTGGATGGCATATCTGTTCTGTGATCTCTAGTTGGTTTGGTGTGCATGCGTGTGTGTGACCAGTAATGCACTGTTCTCACTGCTCACTGTACTGATGATGAAGCTTCCATTCAGAGCCCATTGACAGAGCTTGTTAGAGAGACTCGTGTAGTGGAAAGTAGGAGGGGGAGAAGGATGTGTGTGCGTGTGCGAGTGTGTGTGTTCATTTAGGGCCACATTTTCTCGACTCATTCAGAGAGAATTTTGTAAAGTTGTTTCCGGTCGGCTGATCTTGTGAACATTGAAATTCAGAGTTGCCATGCCAAACCGCTACAGTTATAGTATGAGGAACACCTAATAACCTATCAACTACCTCAGCTCTTACCCCAGCCAATCAGTCTGACTGCTACTACTGTCAGGCAGCTTCAGAACACATTACTGTGTCCGTTTAACATTCAGAGATACTTGGATAGGTTGTTTTCATAGCATTGGATATATTAGTAGCCCTGGTAGGGTTGAAATATTCAAATCAAGCTTTTGACTGAGCGGCCATTCGTCTACTTGGTACAACTCTGTTGTTGGAAGTTGCTTCGCTGTTGAATATCCGTTCCTACAACATGCTGACCTCTGATTATTATTAAGTTAGAAAAAGCAGAATACAAGCAGGGCCAGTGTACTGTTGTAATATAATATAATATATGCCATTTAGCAGACGCTTACAGTCATGTGTGCATACATTTTATACCTATGGGTGATCCCGGGAATGGAACCCACTATCCTGGCGTTGCAAGAGCCATGCTTTACCAACTGAGCTACAGTGGAGCCTTTAGTGGAGCGTTTAGATCGCGTGTCAAGCTCATTCCATGGATGGCTGAGTGTCTGTGGGTTTTCTCTCCTCCCTTGTACTTGACTGATGAATTAAGGTCACTAATTAGTAAGGAACTCACCTCATCTGGTTGTCTAGGTCTTAATTGAAAGGAAAAACCAAAAACCCGCAGACACTCGGCCCTCTGTGGAATGAGTTTGACACCCCTGGTTTAGAGCATTTAGTGACGCATTTAGAGCATTTAGTGAACTATAAATATCCTATACAAATCCACTGGAGCATTTAGTAATAGGTTCAGCAAAGTTATCTGAAACTAGAGGCATCATCCAGAGGTGTTGAACCCTTTAGGTTGTGTGGTGTTATGCACTACCAACTTCCCATTCAGCTGCATGATCAGGATTGTCATTGTTGCTGACCACACCAATCACAAAACCCCTGAGCAATGCCTCACTAGCCTCTCCTCTCTTGTCCCCTGCCAGACCAGCGTACAAATACCATTTGAAATCGTTTTTGTCATCGTCAGCTGTGCTTGATTGAGCTTGCCTGTTGCAATGTGACCAATAGAAAAGTCCCAAAAGTGCAAGCCCCCAAGCACCTGACACTGCAGACAGCTTAAAGCAAATGGTCAAGGTATTTGTACGATTTCAACTACTATTTGAACCCAGGTTTGCTGCTCTCCTCAATATGTGGTAAAGAAGAAAAAAAGAGAGACAGAGAGCTGAGAGGGATTTTTCTGTTACGCTTTACAGTAACTCTGGGCTGGCTTTTTGTTCTATTTTATTTAGTTTTACCACAATTAATTAAACATTTAGACATACATAGATCCACAAGACTCGACATGACTAGGCAAGGACTCGACATGACTAGGGAAGGACTCGACATGACTAGGGAAGGACTCGACATGACTAGGGAAGGACTCGACATGACTAGGCAAGGACTCGACGTGACTAGGCAAGGACTCGACGTGACTAGGCAAGGACTCGACGTGACTAGGCAAGGACTCGACATGACTAGGCAAGGACTCGACTTGACTAGGCAAGGACTCGACATGACTAGGCAAGGACTCGACATGACTAGGCAAGGACTCGACATGACTAGGCAAGGACTCGACATGACTAGGCAAGGACTCGACATGACTAGGGAAGGACTCGACATGACTAGGCAAGGACTCGACATGACTAGGGAAGGACTCGACATGACTAGGCAAGGACTCGACATGACTAGGCAAGGACTCGACATGACTAGGGAAGGACTCGACATGACTAGGCAAGGACTCGACATGACTAGGGAAGGACTCGACATGACTAGGGAAGGACTCGACATGACTAGGGAAGGACTCGACATGACTAGGGAAGGACTCGACATGACTAGGGAAGGACTCGACATGACTAGGGAAGGACTCGACATGTCTAGGGAAGGACTCGACATGACTAGGCAAGGACTCGACATGACTAGGCAAGGACTCGACATGACTAGGCAAGGACTCGACATGACTAGGCAAGGACTCGACATGACTAGGCAAGGACTCAACATGACTAGGCAAGCACTCGACATGACTAGGCAAGGACTCGACATGACTAGGCAAGGACTCGACATGACTAGGCAATGACTCGACATGACTAGGCAATGACTCGACATGACTAGGGAAGGACTCGACATGACTAGGGAAGGACTCGACATGACTAGGGAAGGACTCGACATGACTAGGGAAGGACTCGACATGACTAGGGAAGGACTCAACATGACTAGGCAAGCACTCGACATGACTAGGCAAGGACTCGACATGACTAGGCAAGGACTCGACATGACTAGGGAAGGACTCGACATGACTAGGGAAGGACTCGACATGACTAGGCAATGACTCGACATGACTAGGGAAGGACTCGACATGACTAGGGAAGGACTCGACATGACTAGGGAAGGACTCGACATGACTAGGCAATGACTCGACATGACTAGGGAAGGACTCGACATGACTAGGGAAGGACTCGACATGACTAGGGAAGGACTCAACATGACTAGGCAAGCACTCGACATGACTAGGCAAGGACTCGACATGACTAGGCAATGACTCGACATGACTAGGGAAGGACTCGACATGACTAGGGAAGGACTCGACATGACTAGGGAAGGACTCGACATGACTAGGGAAGGACTCGACATGACTAGGCAAGGACTCGACATGACTAGGCAAGGACTTATTGCACAACAGTCAAAACAGAACATTTTAAAAATCGACAAACGTTAATGACATCACACTTGCTCAGACCCACATGTTGACACCGTATCAGTGCTTCTCCATATTTGTTCAAGGTTTTGTTTATTTATGAGATTGTTTCTTATTTATTCTCATAATCAATAGTCATTGGTTGTTTCCAATGCTTGTAAGACTCTGCCCCATATGGCTTCAGATTGTGTTATCTTGTTTCTGTCTGTAGACAGTTTTCATTTCAATATTTCAATAATAAAGCATTTGATTCTTCCATTCTCTTAAAGTTGGAGTATCATTTGACTTCCAATATTTAAATAATAGCTTCTTCAATATAAGTGCCGAGAAGAATATTGTCCAACCCATTGGGTATCTGACCGCACCCTCATATGTCATGTCATGTCTTGAAATATGCAGATAGATGGATTAAAAGTAAACTTACATTATAAAACTTCTGACAGCCAGCTTTCTAACTCTGCCCATAACTTTTGGACTTTATAGCACTCCCAGAAGGCATTCATTATTGAGTCATTGTTAGTTAAGACATGACTCTGCCGTTGTGCTGTAGAATTTATTAATTTTGTCTCTTGTATAATAAATTATTGACATTAGTTTATACTGAATTAAGCTTACATTTTCGTTAACTGTAATTTCGTTAGTTATGTTCCAACACTCCCTCCATCTTGTGCCAATATCAGTTCTTTTTAAGTCTTGGTTCCAATAGTTTATATTTTTTGTAAGAGGTTGTCAGTTGGATAGGCTCTCTGCAAGATTTGGTATATCTTACCTATCATATGAGTATCTTTTTCTGACTCAAATAGGATTCCCTCAACATTGCTCTGATGTCCAAAAGATTTCAGGTCGAAATTTTGTGATATAAAACTTGTAAGTTGCATGTATTTGAAAATGTCTACATTGGTCAGTCAAAAATTGCTTTTTAATTCCGTGAGGGAAATAATTGTATTTCCTATTACCAAGTCATTTACGGTTTCTATTCCTTTAGTTTTCCATGTGGACCAATTTATCTGTGAATTCTGAAAATGCAATGATGTTCCACCAACCATCAATTTGGTCCGTCTCTTTCAGACCCAAACAATTATTTGCCTACTATCCAAAAGTGTGGTTTGGCATTGGTTTTTAAGAATACAGACTTTTGGTACACAATTGTTATTCACATGGGTACAAACATCATCCATACCATTTGTTATTCACATGGGTACAAACATCATCCATACCATTTGTTATTCACATGGGTACAAACATCATCCATACCATGTTGGTCCATTAGTTTAGGGTGGAACTTCTCTTTATGGGAAAAAAAAAACAGGGGATCAACCAAACAAAAAACTGTTGTTATTTTTTGTTGTGAAAGGACACTGGGCAAAAGTGGTGAGGGAGGAACGGCCTTCTCAAATCAAACAGTAATCTGCGCCGCTTGGTCATGTTGTCAACAAGGCAGCAGGATGCATTGTCCAGAAACGTATGTCTCTTTTCCATAAAATATATGTTTTCATTGGGAAGGCAGAAAAACGTTTTTATGAAAAGCAATCACTTTTACATGTGAAAACAGAATTCTACTCATTACTCCACGTGCTTAATTACGTCACTTTGTTTTCAGCCGACTTTGCTGTGGGCTTTGAACGGGGCACCTGGCTCAAGCCCGGGAGGCAGCCCGGTTCCAAAACGAATGCAATCAACTTTCACCCGGTGCAAAACATGCCAGATTAATCGAATCCTCTCAGTAGTTCCACTGAGGTGTCACCTACTGAGTGATTTGTGACACAGTGCTGCTATTCGCTAGACTGAGCAGAGTTGAAAGGAAAAAGAGACAGGATATGGGCGGACCCATGGTAATCTGCAAAGGAGCATGCGTGAGATGCGACAGCCTAACGCCGTAGCTCTACACTTTCTTAATGACCTGCTATCTACAGGCATGCAGGGAGCACTTCCAATCTTCCACCACAATTTATAACCCTTGTTATGGTGACCACAGGAGATCCCTGAAACACACACACACACACACACACACACACACACACACACACACACACACACACACACACACACACACACACACACACACACACACACACACACACACACACACACACCAGCAACACTCCTCTCCTTCATCCAGCCTTATCAGATAAAGAATCAGGCTCCTTATATCCATTACAGAGTAGATTTAACAGATGATAGCTGTCACTAGCTCTGCATGCTCCACTCTCCTACTGTTAGAGAATAGAACTCAGGGGGGGAAGGGATCCACTCTCCTACTGTTAGAGAATAGAACTCAGGAGGGGGAAGGGATCCACTCTCCTACTGTTAGAGAATAGAACTCAGGAGGGGGAAGGGATCCACTCTCCTACTGTTAGAGAATAGAACTCAGGAGGGGAATTGATCCACTCTCCTACTGTTAGAGAATAGAACTCAGGAGGGGAAGGGATCTACTCTCCTACTGTTATAGAATACAACTCAGGAGGGGAAGTGATCCACTCTCCTACTGTTAGAGAATAGAACTCAGGAGGGGAAGTGATCCACTCTCCTACTGTTAGAGAATAGAACTCAGGAGGGGAAGTGATCCACTCTCCTACTGTTAGAGAATATAACTCAGGAGGGGAAGTGATCCACTCTCCTACTGTTATAGAACACAACTCAGGAGGACTTTTCTTCCCCTGGCTGCTGTAACAAATGTTTATAGGGATGGTACGGTTTCCTGTAAGACTTAGGGTGGGGAGTGTGTGTGTGTGTGCATTTATGTGCATGCATGTGTGCATACATAAACAAGGGAGGAGGAGGATGTTGTTGAATATCTGTAAACTACCATATAAAGGAAATAATAAATGTTCTGAGGATTCAAGGAACAGTGGAACACTGTGAACTGGTTGTGTTATGACCTCTTGGGTTGCATCCCAAATGGCACACTATTCCTTATGGGCCCTTGTCAAATGTAGTGCACTATGTAGGGAATATGGTGCCATTTGGAACGTATCCTTGTTGTTGTTTTTGGGTTGTGTTCTGTTCCTGTGTTCCTCTGTTCTGTCTTTCGGGACAAATTTGATTACTAGAACTCCCTGTGGAGAAAGCTGGCAGGCACTAAAAGAGAGGATGTTATTCTGACCAGACAGGCAGACAGACAGACAGGCAGGCAGACGGACACACGGACAGACAGACATACCATTTCTATGACAGTTCCAAGTCCCTCTGTTCTCCAATGTGGCAGGGCATGCCTGTGCCAGTCCTCTGCACTGGGACCGGTTTCCTGATAGCGATGGAACTTAGGCTTACGAGTGTTTTAACGATGCATCATAAAAATATCTGCCGAAGATGTCACACCCGTTTCCCAAAACGCCACGTAGTGCACTCGTTACAAAGTTAAACTTAACTGTGTCGTTACAGGAGCTGTCCCGTGCTGAAGATGATTCCAGAATATAGGCTAAAGAGCTCGTTGTAGCTCTTAAATGATTTATGGCTATTCAGTCATATTTTTCTAAATATATTTTTACACAATACAGTTTTCCCATCAATAGAAATGTTCTGTAGTCTATTATGTATTAAAGATGTTGTATTATGTTGGTCATGTGTTATGTATTTAAGATGTTGTATTATGTTGACCGTGTGTTCTGTATTCTAAGTGTTTTCTTCTGCTATTCTGTAGGCAATGTTTGTTTATGTAAATTCTGCATTTCTTCAGTTTGTGTAAACTGTGAACAAGAATGAGTAAAGCCAAAGTCCCTCGTTGGCTATAGAAAATATCAACATAACCTAAAAATAGGATATGATGACAATGGTTTTCGTAATTGCTGAACAAATCATTGTAGTCTAATGGCAGGCAGGAATTGTGCTTCAGGTACGCCTACAGATATTCTACAATTAAATAATTAAACAATTTAAATAATTAAACATGAAGTAGCAAGTTAAGCGACGTTGCCATAGACTAATACAGTGCATTCAGAAAGTATTCAGACCCCTTGACTTTTTCCACATTTTGTTATTCTAAAATGGATACAATTGTTTTTTTCCCTCATCAATCTACACACAATGCCCCATAATGACAAAGAAAAAACTATCTGTTACTTGGACTTATTGCACCCGTTACTGAAAGGGTTGTTCTGGTTTTAGATCACCGTTTGCCCTCCCGCGTCACTTTACACACAGAAAATTGCAAATGAACTAAGTATAAATATGTAAAAATGAACAATTGCAAAGCATGCTGAGTAGTATTCTAATGAGCTCCGCTCCGAAACAAGGCCAATAATAATACCCAGTGTGCTTTGCAGTTCATTTTGGTTAATTTTCACAAATACATTGACATTTTGGTAATTTAGCAGACACTGTTATCCAGAGTGACTTACAGTCAGTGCATTCAACTAAGGTAGATAAACAACAACATATCACAGTCATAGCAAGTAAAACGTTTCTGTAACCGTTCCTGAGAATGTTGTTGCTGTTCCGGCCGGCTACATGCAAATATCTTTGTATTTTAAAATACAAAATACAAGTATTTTAATTAAATACATTACAAAGTACAAGTATGGTATTTTGTAATTTTTGCCACACACACATCCACATCCACACATGTTTGAGAGGGTGCTTCATTTACTCCACCACCATGGCTAATCACAGAGAAAAGCTCAAGATGCTAATCAATGTGACCGCATTTCTGCTGTCCATAAGGGCTGAGAACAGACGCTCCTAGAGAGGGAGAGAGAGAGATTTTGAGAGAAATAGAGAGAGATTTAGAGAGAGAGAGAGATATTTAGAGAGACATATATAGAGAGAGATTTGGAGAGAAATGTAGAGAGATTTGGAGAGAAATAGAGAGATTTGGAGAGAGAGAGAGCGAGAGAGAGGGGGGAGGCCCTCAGGGAAATAGAGCGATCAGCAGCCGTCTCCTCTCAGTGGGGACTGTTGTAAATGTTCACGCTGGAAGGTAGACCGGGAAAACCAGAGCGTGGGACGCTTTGTCTTTTCATCTCTCTCTCTCTCTCTCTCTCTCTCTCTCTCTCTCTCTCTCTCTCTCTCTCTCTCTCTCTCTCTCTCTCTCTCTCTCTCTCTCTCTCTCTCTCTCTCTCTCTCTCTCTCTCTCTCTCTCTCTCTCTCTCTCTCTCTCTCTCTCTCTCTCTCTCTCAATGATGTGAATCTATGGGAGCTTCCAGTCTTTCATCTTTTTTGGTATTTTATTTTAGAACACTGCAAGCTTCTTTTCTTGTGCACACAAAATATCAGTTACCTCCACAGTGGGAGAAAACAAGAGCAACACAGCCCTCAGCGACAGACCGATATCAAGGGAGACATTAGAATCCCAAAATGTATGGGGACTCGTTTTAACAATTTCCCTTTAGGCGGAGGGGAGCAAGGAACAAATATGGAACAGCTGCTGAGAAAAGAAAAGAGTAAAGCTAACCTGTACTCTCTCAAAGTGTCTCACTCAAATACACACAATCACACAGTCTCGCACAGTGTGGAGTACCAGACGGGAGTTAAACAACGTAGGTACAAAGAAACAAAGAGTTACAGCGCGCCACCTCGTATCGAGTAAAGCATAAGCCCACATAACAGCCTTGTACTTGGCTACAGATGTATGATATTAATTTGATCACCCTGTTGCAGGACAACTTTCCTGCAATACAGGAAATGTAAAACTTGTAGTGTAATTGAGGAAAATAAAGGCTTCATTTTCCCTTACAGAAAATGTATCAACCCCTACAAAATGCCCATCAATTATAATCCACATAATAATTCACATTTTCTGTTGCTGCAGGATTATCTTCTTGCTGTGGCAAACTGGCTTAAATTAAGATCCTATATCTGTATAGATTTATAAGCCTTATTCAATATGACATGCCTGAAAAGTGCTTCAATTATCCTGAGTGAAAAATCAAAACAAAAATCCATACTTGGCCACATCCAGGCCCTAATACATATTTAATAGTGTGGTATTAATTATGAAGTACCTCCTCTCTACACAGGCTGGTCTGTCTAGGGGTTGAGCAGCCCAAAGCTAAGGCTGGGCTGAGGCTGGGGTAGGGTGAGGCTGGTGTCTGGCTATACCGCGGTGGATCAACACAGATGACGCCCATGTGGAATGACTGCGGACGGCCGAAAATTAGCAATATAATATTGTCATAGGACCAATGTTCCCTCCAATTTTTTTTGGCACTGAGCAAATTTCAGGTCTGCTAAGCGCACACTTGAACATTGTGAAAATTCGGTGCAATTTCTGGCGCGTGTTTACTGTGAACACAGAGGTTGTACCCTTTTATAGTTATTACAGTGGCCAAGTAGGCTACTGTGGCTATGTGATCATATAATGTAGGCCTACCAGAATGGCCTACCATCAAAAACAATGGAGAAAATGCATCCCATAACATTTTAACAAGGAAATAGCTGTTATATCATTCAGCCTACAGTAGCAGCCAATGTGTGGTGTTCAATGTAGACCTACATTCCATGAGACGTTTGAAAAAAGCCATGTAGGGATTTACATTAACCTGTTTATCCACTTGTCCTTCAGACAAGAAGGTGACTGAAAATGTTGGGTTGTTTGATGCAAGAAACCACTTTACAAAATAAAATGCAATATTATTACAGAGAATCAGACAAATTATGATACCATCTGCCTATTGGCTACAGCTCTCAAAATACAACACTACCCCTTTAAGACAGAAAATAATATATTTACCTGACTTGCTGACTAGAAATAAATTAACTTTAACTGTTCTAATAACTCACTAACTAGCAAAGAATATGAACAAATGTGCACACGTGGCTACATGCAGCTCTCACTTTGATCTCAAAACCAGCGCATCTACTTGCGACCAATGGCACAGATCCATATATGGCAATGGTCTATTTGCATATAGGGATTATACAGCTCTGATTGGTTATGCACCACCGGTCTGTGTAGAGTACGGGCCTGAGTCGTATAGAATAGAATCCTACTTCTATGTGCTGTGCATACAAGAAAATATCTTGCATAATTCATTTTGTTTCGGTATGTTGCATTGAAAGTGGCGAATATTGCATTGATTCGATCACAATTCCCACAGCAGAGGGAAACGTTGATAGTGTTAACTAAAGGGGAAAACTAGAAGTTTGAGTGAAGTTCAATCTCGTGCTTCTCTGAGGGGGCTGATATTTCTTCTGTGCGGCAGTCCCGGGGGAGCTTAGAGGGAACATTGCATAGGACCCTGATCTGTTAGCTGGTGCCTGTAGCTTAGATACTCACTACACAGCACTAGGATGAGTCTGGACTGTTTTTCATATAGATAGACCTCTGCCTATGGATACTATGGAAGATTCTAAGGCTGATATGTGCATTTACTGCAAACTAAGACAGTCCGAAGTTGTAGGGTACATTTCTGTGGTGACTTTATTTAGAGTTCTGTTCAACCTTCACTGTGATGATTGACAGACAGCTGTCGAACTGCATAAACTGAGATCGAAAGAAACACAAACACCTCTGTCAACACAGAATGACCTAGAAGAGGGTTCTGTTGTAAAGCATGCCAGCGGATCGTCACACACACACCTCTTCACATCTCTTGTGCTATGTTTAGTGTGTGAGCAGAGCACAACAAAAGCAAAGCGCTCCGCTCAGTGAAATTCTCATTCTTTTGCTGGAGAGGTTTCTTTGTCCCTGCGCCCACACACACTGTCTGCATCCCAAATGGTACCCTATTCCCTGCATAGTGCACTATGGGCCCTGGTCAAAAGTAGTGCACTATATAGGGAATAGGGTGCCATTTGGGACACAACCACTGCATCACGCCCAGCACTCAGAACAGTGAGGAGAGCTACTAATGTTGGCGGGGAAAGGTATGGAAGGGTGTGTGTGTGTGTGTGTGTGTGTGTGTGTGTGTGTGTGTGTGTGTGTGTGTGTGTGTGTGCGCATGGAAAGGTGTGGAAGCAGTGTAGCCTCTAAAAGCACCTTTCAGCATTTTCACAGCCAGGAGAGAAACAACTACAGAAATAATTTCAATAATAGTTGTTGTTATATATTATATATTGTTGTTGTTATATATTATATATATATATATTGTCACATTAGACAAAAGGGATGTTTCTGATCCCACACGTTACTGAGCTGTTGCTTGTTCTGTGCATATGGTCTATTTTAATGTATAAGTAAATGAATCTACAGTATGCAGAATAGCTTTGTGCTATTGTTCTATGATCGGTATTGAGGCAGTAGTCAGATTTGAGTCAGACAGTGCAGTCTAGTGATAGTGTAGCAGTGTGTTAGCCTACGGCAGGGGGATTCAAATCCTACCCTGGAGGTCTGAAGTACAGCTGCTTTTCTGTTCCCAGGTCTAAATCTGATTAGAGTGGAAGAGTTAAAGAAAGCAGTGGAACTGGCTTTGGGGCCCGTATTTGAATTTGAGGGGCCTCTATTGTGATGTGATGTAGTGTTAATGGTCGATACACACTAAACTAATAGTTCTATATAGTGTCAAATAAGGGTTATTTGGCTTGTAACCATAACAGAACCCTTTTTGATGCTATATAGAACCATGCTCATAAGGTTCTAAATGGAACCTGTATGGTGTATAAAGAACCCTTTCCTATGGTTCTATAAAGAACCATTAATAAAAGGTTCTATATAGCACCAAAAAGTGTTCCGCTACGGTTACAACCCTTTTTTGGGCTATACACTCTTAAAAGGTAAGGTGCCTGGAAGGAACTTTTGGGTTGCCACACCGGCGGAACCTTTCTAGTTCAAAAAGGTTCCTAGAGGAACCCCTGTGTAAAGGTTCAAACCAGAACCCTTTTGTGATGGGAAGGGCTCCATTTTTATACTTTTTAATAATATATTGTAGAGGTGGCAGCCTATCAGATTGGAGGAGTGGCTTTCAGATAGTTATTTTTGATCACCCGTTAGCATAAATGTAATTCCTGTTCATCATGTTAAGTTTGTACACTGCAAATGAAAATATTCCTTGAATAGTTATGCATGTTACATACTCTAATATAATATGAACATTGCTGATTACAGACAGTAATAAAGTGCTAACTATTTCAACTTTGGGATTTGCATAGGCTCTGGAGGAACTCATATGCCTCTGTTAGCCTCACTGAAGCTACACAACTGTCAGAGTTCAACCTTAACATGTGATGACAATACAACAGAACAGATGAGCAGGAATTACATTGACTCTTAACTGGTGGCCAAAATAAATATATCTTAAAGCCATGCCCCTACTAAGCTATGCCTCCACTTTAGTGTTCCTCCAGGAACCCGTTGCTAGATTGAACCATTATAGGTTCCTCCAAGAACCCCTCAACTAACCCAAGATGCAAATATGAACCATTGACTAGCAATAATTCCTTGAGGATCTCCAGGGTTCCTCGAGTCACTACTAATAATAAGAGTGTATAGAACTCATACAGAACCAAATTCCTTAATCGTTATTATTGTGTTCATTGACTAATTGAATCAGGTGTGCTAGTCTTGTAACAGCTAGGGGCCCTGAGGAGAAAATTGAGAACTACTGATTTAGTCAACTGCTCAAATGATACAAGGCCATACGTGAGTCTTTCACAAGACACCTCAACTGGCCATAGTCATATGTAACATGTAATAGCATAACACAACATATTAGATAAACTGCAATGACACTCTCACTCACGGGTTTGAATATTGCCGACCATGGCTAGGGGGAGACGGGGAGGGTGAATGGAGGGGAGTCCAGTGGAATGGGGTATGGGAAGGGGAGGGGAGGTGAAAGGTAGCAGCCTAGTGGAGCAGGGTAGCCCATGTCAATAGCAGGAGCGGGGTAGCCCATGTAAAGAGCAGGAGCGGGGTAGCCCATGTAAATAGCAGGAGTGGGGTAGCCCATGTAAAGAGCAGGAGCGGGGTAGCCCATGTAAATAGCAAGAGCGGGGTAGCCCATGTAAATAGCAGGAGTGGGGTAGCCCATGTAAAGAGCAGGAGCGGGGTAGCCCATGTAAATAGCAGGACGGGGTAGCCCATGTCAATAGCAAGAGCGGGGTAGCCCATGTAAATAGCAAGAGCGGGGTAGCCCATGTAAATAGCAGGAGTGGGGTAGCCCATGTAAAGAGCAGGAGCGGGGTAGCCCATGTCAATAGCAGGAGCGGGGTAGCCCATGTAAATAGCAAGAGCGGGGTAGCCCATGTAAATAGCAGGAGCGGGGTAGCCCATGTAAATAGCAGGAGCGGGGTAGCCCATGTAAATAGCAGGACGGGGTAGCCCATGTCAATAGCAGGAGCGGGGTAGCCCATGTAAATAGCAGGAGCGGGGTAGCCCATGTAAATAGCAGGAGCGGGGTAGCCCATGTAAATAGCAGGAGCGGGGTAGCCCATGTAAATAGCAGGAGCGGGTTAGCCCATGTAAAGAGCAGGAGCGGGGTAGCCCATGTAAATAGCAGGACGGGGTAGCCCATGTAAAGAGCAGGAGCGGGGTAGCCCATGTAAATAGCAGGAGCGGGGTAGCCCATGTAAAGAGCAGGAGCGGGGTAGCCCATGTAAATAGCAGGACGGGGTAGCCCATGTAAAGAGCAGGAGCGGGGTAGCCCATGTAAATAGCAGGAGCGGGGTAGCCCATGTAAAGAGCAGGAGCGGGGTAGCCCATGTAAATAGCAGGACGGGGTAGCCCATGTAAATAGCAGGAGCGGGGTAGCCCATGTAAATAGCAGGAGCGGGGTAGCCCATGTAAAGAGCAGGAGCGGGGTAGCCCATGTAAATAGCCGTTTTCAGTAAGCATAGGCTCAAAGCATTCCATAACATGAGAGCAGCATTTCTTTTTCAACTGGAAGCAATGAGCCCAATCAGTCCTCTATGAAAACAAAATAAACAACAGAGTAGGCTAATAAGTCCTTAGTTTTGGGTTATGCTCCGGTAAAACAATTAGTCTAATCTATATTTCCATATTTCCAAGTCCTATTCTTATAGACCAAGGGGTTTTAAATTAATTGGAATGACTGGAAATCTGACAGACTTTGGTTTTTAATGTAAATATATAATCATTTTATTTATTATCTGTATTGAAGTAGAAAGCAATGGGTTAGAAGCCTACATAACCCATAAAGTAAAATGGAACATCCATTGATGGCCTGCTATGTAAACTCTAACATTGATTTATCCTGCAATAGATGTCGTTCAATTGGTAATATACATTTTTGTCTTCTTCTAATGGGAAGTAATCTAAAAGTAACTGAAAGTAATCCAACAATTACATTACTGATTACAATTCTGGACACTAGTAACTGTAACAGATTACATTTAGAAAGTAACCTACCCAACCCTGTTAGAGTGTATGCAGTGGTTGGATAATGTGGATATGATTGCTGTTGTGGAAGATACAATTTGTAACAGTTTGATGAGTTCTCTTTGCCCGCTGCATGAACCGCACTTCAAACGCATCTCTACCTACTTTCCCTTTCAGTAACAGTCAAATTAACCAACATAACTTGAATCCACACTAATCTCTCCCTCCAGTGTAGAGAGAGGATAGGACCCTAGTAGTGCGCTACACTATATATAGGGAATAGGGTTCCATTTGGGATGCACACATCGCCTATGGGCCCTGGTCAAAGGTAGTGCACTATATAGGGAACACACGTAAAACTAAATGATGTGTTAAGTTTTAATAATATATTCTTCAATGAGGAGAGGAAAATCAAACCCAGTGTTGATGTATGTTACCTTCTGGAGAACTAGTAGACACACTCACTCACACACACACACACACGCACACACACACACAACTGCATGGGGCACACACGCAACCGCACGGACGCACACACACACACCCTCACAGTTGGAGAAGGGAGCCTGCGTGAGTCACTAACAACAGGACAGAGTCTTTAATGAGTGTTTGTGAGCCTAATTGTCATGCTGTTTCAGAATAGAACAACACATGGCTATTTAAATAGGATGTTTTCAGACCTCTTATCTGTGCTACCTCTCCCTCTCCCTCTCCCCCTCTCTTTCTCTCTCGCTCTCTCTCTCTCTCTCTCTCTCTCTCTCTCTCTCTCTCTGTCTCTCTCTCTCGCTCTCTCTTTCTCTCTCTCTATTTTTCTATTTCTCTCTCTCTCTCTCCCCCTCTCTCTCCCCCTCTCTCACCCCCCCTCTCTCTCTCTATTTCTCTCTCTCTCTCTCTATTTCTCTCTCTCTCTCTCCCCCTCTCTCTCTCTCTTTCTCTCTCTTGCTCTCTCTCTCTCTCTCTCTCTCTCCCTCTCTCTCTCCCTCTCTCTCTCTCTCTCTCTCGCCCTCTCTCGCTCTCTCGCCCTCTCTCTCTCTCTCTCTCTCTCTCCCTCTCTCTCTCTCTCTCCCTCTCTCTCTCGCCCTCTCTCTCTCCCTCTCTCTCTCTCTCTCTCTCTCTGACATCTAAAGGATACTACCATCAAAGGGCTCCTCCTCTCCTCTCCTCGCCTCGCCTCTCCTCTCCTCTCCTAGCACAGCAACTGGCTGCTCGCTGCTCAAACTCACTGCTGCTCAGCACTTATGTCTTACATCTAACACACGCTGTTATCACAGAGCCTTCACAGAGCTGGGGGAGGTGTTTTTTGTTCAGAAAATCAGGCCCTCACACAGGACTCTGATTGTGTGTGTGTGTGTGTGTGTGTACCTGTGTGTAAAGGTGTTTTATATTCACTCAGAACTCCGATAGTACTAGGATCTCCTCTGTTGTAAAACTGCTGGCTGATTAAAGTGTCCTAACAGTTTGGTGTGATAGCGTTTGTTTGATGATCTGCATGGATCTGAATATCGCTGACTTTTGTCGTGTTGCCAAAAGAAGAAGTGCTGACTGAGCTTAATCTTAACGATCCACATCTGTTTGAATGATCTTTAAACATGGGAACTTATGTTGTCTTATTAATCTCTTTCACAGCTAACTCCAGTCTTCTGGGAGGCGGTGGAGGTGAGTGTTTGTCCTTGTTATTTTTGGGGGAATATTCATGGCGCTGCCCATGCTGTTCACACTGACGCGCGCCCACACACACACACACACACACACACACACACACACACACACACACATGCCCACACACACACGCCCACACACACACGCCCACACACACATACACACACACACACCTCATCTCCCCATCATAATAAAACAAAGTCATCCTATTAGTCCTATACCATAGACATGTCTGTCTAATAGACCTAGATATTTATTTCTCCATTAGGATACCGTGGACTGTAGTGTCTGTTTCTCTCTGAGTGCTTCAGTTAAATGGGACTGAATGCATTAGTGCCAACACATCAGAGCGAAGCATTACACGGGGTGTGGTAACCGTGCAGACTGACTGTGCCGTGTTGCGGCCAGACGTGTTGGTCATTACTTTACTTGCTTGTCCAGGCCTGTTATTACCAAAGCAGCTGAGGAAATCTGAGGCGGCCGACCGTGGCTAGGGGGAGAAGGTGAGGGGAGGGGTGAAGGGAGGAGCCTAGTGGAGCGGGGTATGGGGAGGGGAGGTGAAAGGGAGGAGCCTAGTGGAGCGGGGTTATGGGGAGGAGGGAGGTGAAAGGGAGGAGCCTAGTGGAGCGGGGTATGGGGAGGAGGTGAAAGAGAGGAGCCTAGTGGAGCGGGGTATGGGGAGGGGAGGTGAAAGGGAGGAGCCTAGTGGAGCGGGGTATGGGGAGGGGAGGTGAAAGGGAGGAGCCTAGTGGAGCGGGGTATGGGGAGGGAGGTGAAAGGGAGGAGCCTAGTGGAGCGGGGTTATGGGGAGGGGAGGGGAGGTGAAAGGGAGGAGCCTAGTGGAGCGGGGTATGGGGAGGGGAGGTGAAAGAGAGGAGCCTAGTGGAGCGGGGGTATGGGGAGGGGAGGTGAAAGGGAGGAGCCTAGTGGAGCGGGGTTATGGGGAGGGGAGGGAGGTGAAAGGGAGGAGCCTAGTGGAGCGGGGTATGGGGAGGGGAGGTGAAAGGGAGGAGCCTAGTGGAGCGGGGTTATGGGGAGGGGAGGGGAGGGGAGGTGAAAGGGAGGAGCCTAGTGGAGCGGGGTATGGGGAGGAGAGGTGAAAGAGAGGAGCCTAGTGGAGCGGGGTATGGGGAGGGGAGGTGAAAGGGAGGAGCCTAGTGGAGCGGGGTATGGGGAGGGGAGGTGAAAGGGAGGAGCCTAGTGGAGCGGGGTATGAGGAGGGCAGGGGAAAGGGAGGAGCCTAGTGGAGCGGGGTATGAGGAGGGGAGGTGAAAGGGAGGAGCCTAGTGGAGCGGGGTATGGGGAGGGGAGGTGAAAGGGAGGAGCCTAGTGGAGCGGGGTATGAGGAGGGGAGGTGAAAGGGAGGAGCCTAGTGGAGCGGGGTATGGGGAGGGGAGGTGAAAGGGAGGAGCCTAGTGGAGCGGGGTATGGGGAGGGGAGGTGAAAGGGAGGAGCCTAGTGGAGCGGGGCAGCCCAACAGAAACCCAGGGGTTCCTCTTTTGGAAATGTGGCACTTACCCTGACATGATTGAAATAATGGTTCCTTGGTGGATTGGACGGGGGGAGTTGGGCTTGGAGTATCATCCTAATTAGCTGTGGAATTCTGACCTGTGGGTTGAAGGGGGAATCTATGGTATCTAGCAGTACAAAGATGAAAACAAGGTCATTTCTTCAGCTTCATGTCTTATCTGTTATCTGACTGTTTATCCATCTGTGTTTGGGTGTTTGCAGACCTCTCTCCCTCTCTTTCTCTTTCTCTCTCTCTCTCTCTCTCTCTCTCTCTCTCTCTCTCTCTCTCTCTCTCTCTCTCTCTCTCTCTCTCTCTCTCTCTTTCTCTCTCTGCTCTCTCTCTCTCTCTACACTCTTATATGATATATCCTGGTTATTTATCAATAAGTTAGTTAGTTAGACAGACAGTTAGTTCTTGCTATATAGAATTTCTGAGCTGAAACCCTACCCACGTCTAATCACGCTCTGTCCCAAGTGGCTCTCATCTTATCTGATACATGGTTAGACCTCGGCCCTCGGCAGCCATTGTTGCGTCACCTCAGTGTGCAGTTCTCCAGATCTTTAGCTAGTGACAGAGAGAGACCCTTAGCACCACGCTAATCAAGGGTAATGTGTGTGTGCATGTGTGTGCCTGTGTGTGTTTGCATGCGTGCGCGTGACTGGGATCAGAGGTTAGAAACATGAGTCTCCATAAGCAAAGTGGACTCACTCAAGTGCCTCTCAATGATGTCTAATGTAACACTAAACATTGGCTTCTTGATTGCCATCTCTCTGCTCTTCTTCAGCTCTCAATTATGTTTTACATAACAAATGTATGTTGCAATCGCTGCTTTGGTTACGTTTCCCTGGCACTGTTTCCAAATGCATTTGTGGCACAAATCCCATTAAAGTCATGGGACTGATATTAAAATTGTTCACGCATCATGTTCAAATCATCTGTAATCAATTGTAGATACTATTGGATGATTTGGACATGATGCACAAAAAATGCTAATATCGGCCCCATGACTTGAATGGGATTTGTGCCACAAGAAATTAAAACGGAATTCAACAATATTCAAAAATGCATTGAACTGAGTAGGAAATTACTGAATTTATTAGAAAATGCATTAATTTGCCCAAGATTATCATAAGACATGAACAAAATGCATCAGTGATTCATATTTTCCTTCAACTTTCTGAAGAGGCAACAGCACAGGAATGCCCCTGTCTGTGTGTGCGCGTTTGTCTACCACTTTGTGTAGCCGTTAGCGATGATGCTAATGTAATGACAACTGTCTTCTGGTAGATGGAAAGTTCCCAAAAACCTTCTCAATTAAATGTTACAGTAATTACAAAGTAGCCTATGCCTACCTGGCAGAATGATATCATTATTATTTGCATTAATCCAGTGGCCATTTGTTTAGCAAACTCTGCAATCACATGAGTGCTACAGAAACATTGCTAACCAAACAACGGTCTCTGGCTTGTGCTCAGTTGAATTAAAGGTTAACTACACCACCAAAAATCGACATTTGTTAGATTTTATCCAAACCTCAAAAGTGGTCTCCTGATGTGGTTTAAGAATTATTGTGGACTTAGAACATCCAATTATGTCCAAGTGTGATTGTTTTAGCGAAAACCTGAAAGAAATGGAAAAACGGAAACCTGGAAAAACGGAGACAATTCAAAATGGGAAAAAAATGGAATCAGGCAGAAAATATAACACATTTTATAGGGCCCTAGTCTTTCCTTACGGAAAAAACATTTTGTATATGTAACATTTTATTTCACATGTAAAATGTTGGTTTTGGAACACTTCACATGTGATGATATTTCACATTAAGATTCATCTGTGGATTTTCACATGTGATCACATAACCTTTCACGTGAAACCATGTGGTTTTGAAACACTTCACATGTGGCTATTTTTCACATGGTATTTCACAGATGATGCCCTGCAAACAAAAATGAGTCGTTAGGATGTCCCCAGAACTTCACACTGTGTTTTTAACTTACAGTACATTTTTCACCCATGTTTATTTATACTGTAATTATTATTCAAAATGTCCTCACCTGGGATTTGAACCCACGACCTCTTGGTTCAAGGCATTTCGATCTTCCTGCTACGCCACCATGTCTGTGTCAATAACTGATTTCAACTGTATTCCTACACTTTGGGCTTAAAGTAAATCTCAGCTTTGTTAAAAATACACTCAAGAAAAACTATTATATTTATCATAGTGATTCAGGAGTAACATTGAAACAGAATAATATGACCCACCAACATTAGACACCTATACAGAAAACCCTCAAATTGCTGAAATAAGTAAATTATATCAATGATGAGAGAATAGTCAGAATAACTGATAACTAAAATAACAGTCAAATGGTACTCTGTTGCTAAGTGCAGGTAGCTTAGTGGGTAAGAGCGTTGTGCCAGTAACTGAAAGGTTGCTGGTTCTGATCCCCGAGCCGACTAGGTGAAAAATCTGTCTGTGCCCTTAACCAAGGCACTTAACCCTAATTGCTCCTGTAAGTCTGCTAAAATGACTAAAATGTAAAATGTAAAAAATGCAGAGATGTATTATAGGTAATGAATGTTTAGGGGACTTCAGAGAATGCTACAGACTTTATGGCGTAGCAGAAAGATCAGCATACCCCAAATCCAGAGGATGTGATTTCAAATCCCAGGTGGGGTCATATTGAGAAGTCAGCACTAAGTAATCATGTCAAATGTAATCATATTGATTAAAGATGTTTACACAATTTTAGCTGAACAGTGTACCACTTACCTTAAAACCCCCATACCACGAAAAACGTGTGTAGTTTCATGGTATCACATGTTGAAATGTTGCATCCTCATGTTGTCACTTTTATTTCACATGAGATCATGTTTTGCATGTGCTCAAATATGTAGTTTCATGTCATCACATGTTGCTGTCACGTTGTCACATTAACTTCCCATAAGGTTGCATGTGAAATGAATGTGGTTTTTCACGGTTTCTTTAATAGCTTGAGTCAGGAGGCCTAAAGGCTACATGTTGTTGTCTTCACTAATTGCCCTGATGTTACTCCTCATAAATAAACCAATCAACTGACACAATCCAAGCCAATTAACCTTGCTAAAATATGACAATAAGACATTTGGTTCTGTGTCTAGTGTACAATATGCATAGGAACACTTTGTTTTTGTCTGACTCCTGACTACTATGTTAAAGGCTGGAGGAGACATGTGGGCTAATCTTCTTCTTCTTCTTCTTCTTCTTCTTCTTCTTCTTCTTCTTCTTCTTCTTCTTCTTCTTCTTCTTCTTCTTCTTCTTCTTCTTCTTCTTCTTCTTCTTCTTCTTCTTCTTCTTCTTCTTCTTCTTCTTCTTCTTCTTCTTCTTCTTCTTCTTCTTCTTCTTCTTCTTCTTCTTCTTCTTCTTCTTCTTCTTCTTCTTCTTCTTCTTCTTCTTCTTCTTCTTCTTCTTCTTCTTCTTCTTCTTCTTCTTCTTCTTCTTCTTCTTCTTCTTCTTCTTCTTCCTACCATTTCTTGTCCAGGATCTATTGTTGAAGGCTGAGGTGGTAGTAGAAACCTGTTTGAGTGTTGAGGGATCTGGGTTATCTGACTGGCTCTGCCCCTAGAATAATGTTTTCTTAAAACAAAGCTCTCTCTCTATCTTCTGTCTGTTTTTCTCTTTCTTCCCTCCTTTATCTGCTTGTGACATATACACTGGCTTTATCTGGCACTCTCTTTATCATTCTGAGGTGGCTGCTATGTAAACCTGTTTTCTTTACTCCCAGTCTCTCTCTATCTCTTTCTCTCTTTCTCTCTGCCTCTCTCTCTCTCTCTCTCTCTCTCTCTCTCACACTCTCTCTCTCTCACACTCTCTCTCTCTCTCACTCTCTCTCTCTCTCTCTCTCTCTCTATCTTTCTCTCTTCCTCTCTGCCTCTCACTCTCTCTCGCTCTCTCTCTCTCTCTCTCTCTCTCTCTCTCTCTCTCTCTCTCTCTCTCTCTCTCTCGCTTTTCCTCTGTCTCTCTCTTGCTTACCTTCTCCTCCTATCATCTTGCATGTGAAGTTGTGAGTTGGACCTCCTGCCATGAGTGTGTGTGTGTGTGTGTGTGTGTGTGTGTGTGTGAGAAAGATGTCAGCATGGATCCGTGTGTGTGTGTGTGTGTGTGTGTGTGTGTGTGTGTGTGTGTGTGTGAGAGAGAGAGATGTCATCATGGATCCGTGTGTGCTCCTGCTCATCTCATAGAAGGCCCCTCTTATCTTAGACCTGTCCAGGCCAGACCAGACTGGGTGCTGTGAGTGGAGGCTCAGGTTCACAGCTGGCAGGATGATCTATCACTATAATACTGGACCTTACCTCACCAGAGGATTGGTGTGTGGTCTCAGTCAATCAATCACATTTATTTATAAAGCCCTTTTTACATCAGCAGATGTCACAAAGTGCTATACAGTTAGTATTGTTGTCTATCAAATTGTAGACTACTACTTGCTCCCTCCTCTGGCAACGGCCCGACTCACGCTCCTTAAGGTCACGAAATGGCCCCTAAAACATATCAATGGTTAAACAATAAGCACACAAGACAGAGGATGTTTCAGAAAATATATTGATCATAAGCGTTTATTGGCAGGGACTTTTCTACCAAACCAAAGTGTGGATTGCAAGCACTCCATAGAGCAGTCTAATCTCGGTTAACCCAGAATTTAAATATTTCGTAATTTGGTCAGCTGCGTAATTAAGTTCTGGGTCCATGCCTGTTAGAAATGGGGAGTTCCGGTTTGCGAAGTCTCCACCCTCAAAAGGAAACTCTCAGCCAAAGCCCCCCACCCTTCCACTAATTTCACCACACGCGCAAAGCAGTCAAAGTTTAAGTACCACCTTCGCCCAATCCTGGTACATCCTAATAATCTGTGACAAAAACCCAAACACCGGTACTACTGCTGATCTTTATCCTACACATTCCCATTGCGACAGATTCTTCAGTTTACACGCGGACTCTGTCCGAGAGATTAAGAGCAGTCCATAGACTGCTTACGAGTTAAGGAAACAAATATCTGAACTATCCCATTACTTTTAGATTAAGTTGAAAATAGTCTGTTTTTAAGACTGAATCACTGGAAGCATAAGGGTTATACAGTTGAAGTCGGAAGTTTACATACACCTTAGCCAAATACATTTAAACTCAGTTTTTCACAATTCCTGACATATAATCCTAGTAAAAATTCAGTTAGGATCACCACTTTATTTTAAGAATGTGAAATGTCAGACTAATAGTAGAGAGAATGATTTATTTCAGCTTTTATTTATTTCATTACATTCCCAGTGGGTCAGAAGTTTACATACACTCACTTAGTATTTGGTAGCATTGCCTTTAAATTGTTTAACTTGGGTCAAACTTTTCGGGTAGCCTTCCACAAGCTTCCCACTATAAATTGGGTGGATTTTGGCCCATTCCTCCTGACAGAGCTGGTGTAACTGAGTCAGGTTTGTAGGCCTCCTTGCTCGCACATGCTTTTTCAGTTCTGCCCACACATTTTCTATAGGATTGAGGTCAGAGCTTTGTGATGGCCACTCCAATACCTTGACTTTGTTGTCCTTAAGCCATTTTGCCACAACTTTGGAAGTATGCTTGGGGTCATTGTCCTGTTGGAAGACCCATTTGCGACCAAGCTTTAACTTCCTGACTGATGTCTTGAGATGTTGCTTCAATATATCCACATAATTTTCCTTCCTCATGATGCCATCTATTTTGTGAAGTGCACCAGTCCCTCCTGCAGCAAAGGACCCCCACAGCATAATGCTGCCGCCCCCGTGCTTCACGTTGGGATGGTGTTCTTCAGCTTGCAAGCTGCCCCCTTTTTCCTCCAAACATAACGATGGTCATTATGGCCAAACAGTTCTATTTTTGTTTCATCAGACCAGAGGACATTTCTCCAAAAAGTAAGATCTTTGTCCCCATGTGCAGTTGCAAACTGTAGTCTGGCTTTTTTATGGCGGTTTTGGAGCAGTGGCTTCTTCCTTGCTGAGCGGCCTTTCAGGTTATGTCGATATAGGACTCGTTTTACTGTGGATATAGATACTTTTGTACCCGTTTCCTCCAGCATCTTCACAAGGTCCTTTGCTGTTGTTCTGGGATTGATTTGCACTTTTCGCACCAAAGTACGTTCATCTCTAGGAGACAGAACGCGTCTCCTTCCTGAGCGGTTTGAATGCTGCATGGTCCCATGGTGTATATACTTATGTACTATTGTTTGTACAGATGAACGTGGTACCTTCAGGCGTTTGAAAATTGCTCCCAAGGATGAACCAGACTTGTGGAGGTATACCATTTTTTTTTTGAGGTCTTGGCTGATTACTTTTGATTTTCCCATGATGTCAAGCAAAGAGGCACTGAGTTTGAAGGTAGGCCTTGAAATACATCCACAGGTACACCTCCAATTGACTCAAATGATGTCAATTAGCCTATCAGAAGCTTCTAAAGCCATGACATCCTTTTCTGGAATTTTCCAAGCTGTTTAAAGGCACAGTGAACTTAGTGTATGTAAACTTCTGACCCACTGGAATTGTGATACGGTGAATTATAAGTGAAATAATCTGTCTGTAAACAATTGTTGGAAAAATTACTTGTGTCATGCACAAAGTAGATGTCCTAACCGACTTGCCAAAACTATAGTTTGTTAACAAGAAATTTCTGGAGTGGGTGAAAAACGAGTTTTAATGACTTCAACCTAAGTGAATGTAAACTTCCGACTTCAACTGTACATGTAACATTTATACCTCAATCACATATCAGTAGTAATGAAGGAATAAAAATCCACTAGAGAAAAACTCTCAGGACCGGCCAGCTGTTGTGTATAGGCTACAGTACATCTCCCTGTTTTAGGATTAGCTCGTGTTCGCGAGGTTGACAACATTAGCAAAACATTCACATTACAACTCTTCTTCAAGTCGTTGCAACAGTTGTTTCACAACAGTTTTTCTGAATAAAATGTTCTGTATATTTCCTTTTATAATCCTGTGTTGTGTCTTTTACTGTTGATATGTTCTAGGGGACATTTTGAGACCTTAAGTAGCAGCAGGTCCTCTGGAATGTCTACGAATGGCATGTCCATCTTTTTTGTAAGAAATTACACTGGTCACTCAAAACATTTATAAAGTATTTATAAAGTATAAATAGCCCACACTAGATGTGGCCACGCAAAAAGACTTAACTAATGATTAGTGAATGGTTTATGATGACCTATATTAAACATCTTATCAAAGGAGTAATCATTAATACATTATTAATAAACTATTAAGTAATCCTTTATAAATGCTCTATTACGTGGAGTTATTATAACGTGCTACCAGCAATTCTCACCGTATATTAAACTGTGTTTGATTGCCTATATGTGATAATGTGTCTAAGTGTTTCGGTTTAGCTGTTCATTTGCTGTTTTAATTTGGGATACTTGTGTTGTTGTTTGTTGTTGTTGATGTTAGAACATCGTTTATTTCAGCAGAGATTGCATTCTCTATATATATCTCTCACAATCTTCTACAAGTTTAGGCTTTTTGTTTTTGACCAAATAACAGTGGTGTTTTGCATGATAAACAGACTACCTCAGCTGAAATTTCACACATACATTATATATGCAGTGGCTTGCGAAAGTATTCACCCCCCTTGGCATTTTCCTATTTTGTTGCCTTACAACCTGGAATTAAAACGGATTTTTTGGGGGGTTTGTATCATTTTATTTACACAACATGCCTACCACTTTGAAGATGTAAAATATTTGTTTATTGTGAAACAAACAAGAAATAAGACAAAAAAACTGAAAACTTGAGCGTGCATAACTATTCATCCCCCCTAAGTCAATACGTTGTAGAGACACATTTTGCAGCAATTACAGCTGCAAATCTCTTGGGGTATGTCTCTATAAGCTAGGCACATCTAGCCACTGCGATTTTTGCCCATTCTTCAAGGCAAACCTGCTCCAGCTCCTTCAAGTTGGATGGGTTCCGCTGGTGTACAGCAATCTTTAAGTCATACCACAGATTCTCAATTGGATTGAGGTCTGGGCTTTGAATAGGCCATTCCAAGTTTCCCCTTAAACCACTCGAGTGTTGCTTTAACAGTATGCTTAGGGTCATTGTCCTGCTGGAAGGTTTGCCTTGAAGAATGGGCAAAAATCGCAGTGGCTAGATCCGTCCCAGTCTCAAATCTCTGGAAGACTGAAACAGGTTTCCCTCAAGAATTCCCCTGTATTTAGCGCTATCCATCATTCCTTCAATTCTGACCAGTTTCCCAGTCCCTGCCGATGAAAAACATCCCCACAGCATGATGCTGCCACCACCATGCTTCACTGGGATGGTGTTCTCGGGGGTGATGAGAGGTGTTAGGTTTGCTCCAGATATTTTCCTTGATGGCTAAAAAGCTCAATTTTAGTCTCATCTGACCAGAGTACCTTCTTCCATATGTTTGGGGAGTCTCCCACATGCCTTTTGGCAAACACCAAACATGTTTGCTTATTATTTTCTTTAAGCAATGGCTTTTTTCTGGCCACTCTTCCGTAAAGCCCAGCTCTGTGGTGTGTACGGCTTAAAGTGGTCCTATGGATAGATACTCCAATCTCCACTGTGGAGCGTTGCAGCTCCTTCAGGGTTATCTTTGGTCACTTTGTTGCCTCTCTGATTAATGCCCTCCTTGCCTTGTCCGTGAGTTTTGGTGGGTGGCCCTCTCTTGGCAGGTTTGTTGTGGTGCCATATTCTTTCCATTTTTTAATAATGGATTCAATGGTGCTCCGTGGGATGTTCAAAGTTTCTGATATTTTTTTATAACCCAACCCTGATCTGTACTTCTCCACAACTTTGTCCCTGACCTGTTTGGAGAGCTCCTTGGTCTTCATGGTGCCGCTTGCTTGGTGGTGCCCCTTGCTTAGTGGTATTGCAGACTTTTCAGAACAGGGGCCTTTCAGAACAGGTGTATATTTTACATTGACATTTTAGTCATTTAGCAGACACTCTTATCCAGAGCGACTTTTTATTTTTATTTTATTTTATTTCACCTTTATTTAACCAGGTAAGCCAGTTGAGAACAAGTTCTCATTTACAACTGCGACCTGGCCAAGATAAAGCAAAGCAGTGCGATAAAAACAACAACACAGAGTTACATATGGGGTAAAACAAAACATAAAGTCAAAAATACAACAGAAAAATATATATACAGTGTGTGCAAATGTAGCAAGTTATGGAGGTAAGGCAATACATAGGCTATAGTGCAAAATAATTACAATTAGTATTAACACTGGAATGATAGATGTGCAAGAGATGATGTGCAAATAGAGATACTGGGGTACAAATGAGCAAAATAAATAACAATATAGGGATGAGGTAGTTGGGCGGGCTAATTTCAGATGGGCTGTGTACAGGTGCAGTGATCGGTAAGGTGCTCTGACAACTGATGCTTAAAGTTAGTGAGGGAGATAAGTGTCTCCAGCTTCAGAGATTTTTGCAATTTGTTCCAGTCATTGGCAGCAGAGAACTGGAAGGAATGGCGGCCAAAGGAGGTGTTGACTTTGGGGATGACCAGTGAGATATACCTGCTGGAGCTCATACTACGGGTGGGTGTTGCTATGGTGACCAATGAGCTAAGATAAGGTGGGGATTTGCCTAGCAGTGATTTATAGATGGCCTGGAGCCAGTGGGTTTGGCGACGAATATGTAGTGAGGACCAGCCAATAAGAGCGTACAGGTCACAGTGGTGGGTAGTATATGGGGCTTTGGAGACAAAACGGATGGCACTGTGATAGACTACATCCAATTTGCTGAGTAGAGTGTTGGAGGCTATTTTGTAAATGACATCGCCGAAGTCAAGGATCGGTAGGATAGTCAGTTTTACGAGGGCATGTTTGGCAGCATGAGTGAAGGAGGCTTTGTTGCGAAATAGGAAACCGATTCTAGATTTAACTTTGGAGATTCTTAATGTGAGTCTGGAAGGAGAGTTTACAGTCTAACCAGACACCTAGGTATTTGTAGTTGTCCACATACTCTAGGTCAGACCCGTCGAGAGTAGTGATTCACAGTTAGTGAGTGCATACATTTTTCATACTGGCCCCCCGTGGGAATCGAACCCACAACCTTGGCGTTGCAAGCGCCATGCTCTACCAACTGAGCTACAGGAGGCCTATACAGTGAAGGAAAAAAGTATTTGATCCCCTGCTGATTTTGTACGTTTGCCCACTGACAAATAAATGATCAGTCTATAATTTTAATGCTAGGTTTATTTGAACAGTGAGACACAGAATAACAACAACAAAATCTAGCAAAACGCATGTCAAAAATGTTATAAATTGATTTGCATTTTAATGAGGGAAATACGTATTTGACCCCCTCTCAATCAGAAAGATTTCTGGCTCCCAGATGTCTTTTATACGGGTAACGAGCTGAGATTAGGAGCACACAATTAAAGGGAGTGCTCCTAATCTCAGCTTGTTACCTGTATAAAAGACACCTGTCCACAGAAGCAATCAATCAATCAGATTCCAAACTCTCCACCATGGCCAAGACCAAAGAGCTCTCCAAGGATGTCAGGGACAAGATTGTAGACCTACACAAGGCTGGAATGGGCTACAAGACCATCGCCAAGCAGCTTGGTGAGAAGGTGACAACAGTTGGTGCGATTATTCGCAAATGGAAGAAACACAAAATAACTGTCAATCTCCCTCGGCCTGGGGCTCCATGCAAGATCTCACCTCGTGGAGTTGCAATGATCATGAGAACGGTGAGGAATCAGCCCAGAACTACACGGGAGGATCTTGTCAATGATCTCAAGGCAGCTGGGACCATAGTCACCAAGAAAACAATTGGTAACACACTATGCCGTGAAGGACTGAAATCCTGCAGCGCCCGCAAGGTCCCCCTGCTGAAGAAAGCACATATACAGGCCCGTCTGAAGTTTGCCAATGAACATCTGAATGATTCAGAGGAGAACTGGGTGAAAGTGTTGTGGTCAGATGAGACCAAAATGGAGCTCTTTGGCATCAACTCAACTCACTGTGTTTGGAGGAGGAGGAATGCTGCCTATGACCCCAAGAACACCATCCCCACCGTCAAACATAGAGGTGGAAACATTATGCTTTGGGGGTGTTTTTCTGCTAAGGAGACAGGACAACTTCACCGCATCAAAGGGACGATGGATAGGGCCATGTACCGTCAAATCTTGGGTGAGAACCTCCTTCCCTCAGCCAGGGCATTGAAAATTGGTCGTGGATGGGTATTCCAGCATGACAATGACCCAAAACACAAGGCCAAGGCAACAAAGGAGTGGCTCAAGAAGAAGCACATTAAGGTCCTGGAGTGGCCTAGCCAGTCTCCAGACCTTAATCCCATAGAAAATCTGTGGAGGGAGCTGAAGGTTCGAGTTGCCAAACGTCAGCCTCGAAACCTTAATGACTTGGAGAAGATCTGCAAAGAGGAGTGGGACAAAATCCCTCCTGAGATGTGTGCAAACCTGGTGGCCAACTACAAGAAACGTCTGACCTCTGTGATTGCCAACAAGGGTTTTGCCACCAAGTACTAAGTAATGTTTTGCAGAGGGGTCAAATACTTATTTCCCTCATTAAAATGCAAATCAATTTATAACATTTTTTACATGCATTTTTCTGGAATTTTGTTTTTGTTATTCTGTCTCTCACTGTTCAAATAAACCTACCTTTAAAATTATAGACTGATCATGTCTTTGTCAGTGGGCAAACGTACAAAATCAGCAGGGGATCAAATACTTTTTTCCCTCACTGTATATACTGAGATCATGTGACAGATCATGTGACACTTATATTGCACACAGGTGGACTTTATTTAACTAATTATGTGACTTCTGAAGGTAATTGGTTGCACCATATCTTATTTAGGGGCT
>NC_059192.1:72573859-72576359 GCF_020615455.1 Coregonus clupeaformis | reverse complement strand
ATAAATTGAAATAAATTCATTAGGCCCTAATCTATTGATTTCACATGACTGGGTAGGGGCAATGGCCCAGCCAATCAGAATGAGTTTTTCCCGACAAAAGGGCTTTATTACAGACAGAAATACTCCTCAGTTTCATCAGCTGTCCAGGTGGCTGGTCTCAGACGATCCCGCAGGTGAAGAAGCCGGATGTGGAGGTCCTGGGCTGGCGTGGTTATACGTGGTCTGCAGTTGTGAGGCCGGTTGGGCGTACTGCCGTATTCTCTAAAACGTAGAGAAATTTACATTCAATATCCTGGCAACAGCTCTGGTATCATTGATCTGTGATTAGATCAACATCGATGGCATATAGATTAAAATTTCTGGGAATAAAAGTTCAAACCCACTGGGCACAGACGTCTATTTCACGTTGGTTCAACGTCATTTCGTTGAAATTA
Organism: Coregonus clupeaformis; assembly: GCF_020615455.1. Classification (NCBI taxonomy): domain Eukaryota; kingdom Metazoa; phylum Chordata; class Actinopteri; order Salmoniformes; family Salmonidae; genus Coregonus; species Coregonus clupeaformis. The sequence continues at coordinate 72,575,925 of NC_059192.1, read as the reverse complement.
CGTGGAAAAAACTTTGATTCAACTAGTGTGTGCCAAGTGGGGACTATCCTGAATTCACCCTTCTGCACCGGTCATGGCTTGAAGGGATACAGTTTATATCAAAGTGATGTCAAACTCCCGCGAGAGTTTAAAACATCTCTACTCTGCCGAAGTTGGCCACGTTAGCTACCGCCGGCGATATAGTGATACAAGGTTGCCCAGTGGGAAGCAACTCACATCGGCAAGAACCTCAATATAACACTGGTGCCCTGGTCATTCGCACCAGATTGTCGTTGTGCATCCAAGGGCAGTAATGGTAGCTATTTAGCATGTCACTGTGATATCCAGGTGGTTACCAAACCAAATCTTAATTGTATTTGTCACATGTGCCGAATACCACAGGTGTAGACCTTACCGTGAAATGCTTACTTACTAGCCCTTAACCAACAATGCAGTTCAAGAAATAGAGTTAAGAAAATATTTACTAAATAACTAAAGTAAAAATAAAGTAAAAAACAAGTAACACAAGAAAATTACATAGGTCCTGGATGTCAGGAAGCTTGGCCCCAATATTACAAGTTATTTCTCCCTCGCCCATCGAAATAAACCTAACTTTCTCTACAATTCTTTATTAACGCCCGGCTGTTGTTGCCAGCTAGCCAGCATAACTGGCTAACTAGCTAGCGATATCGGGTGGGTAGGTTTGTTCGAAGTCTGAGTTCAGAGCGAGTGTGACGTCACTTTGACGTAAACAGTATCCCTTCTAGCCATGACCCTCTGCACCAGGGAATAACTCCAGCCATTGATCAAACAACCAGTGACAACAGTAGGCCTATAGTGTGTCATTGACAGAGATGCCTACTCAAATAATAATAGTCATGAGCACTGACTTAAATAGACTAAATCGTTTTTAAATTGGACTTCAAAAACACATGGACATCAAAGCACATACTGGTATAAACCAGATCAGAGAGTAGAGAGTAGATAATTAAACTACAGAGAGGACTACATTTGTTTATTCAACCATCCTTTTACATTTTCCCCTGAGTCTCTGTGAAGTGAAAATAAACAGTATATATCACTGACATGAGGCCTGGAGAGTGAATGACTTGCCATAGATAGTAGTGCTGATTGTTAACAGTTTTATTTGTATCCCACGTCGACGCCAGCACCCCAGCACCCTTCAGGAGAGATACTGTAAACCCTGGGTGATTCATTATATAGAAGGGTACTGAGGGGAGACGGGGGTGATAGAGGGGAGACGGGGGTAGACGGGGGTAGACGAGGAGGAGATGGGGAGGCAAGGAGGCTTTCAGAGGGGTGATGTGTCTTTGACAGGGATATAAAAACATCCAACAACAGTCCCGTCATACATACCCCTCCACCCCAACCCCAGACATCTCATCCAGAGAATATATCATAACCCCTCCACCTTTCCTAGTCCACCTCACCCCTACCCAGTCCCAGTCCTGATCCCCAGCCCCATCTCACACATAGAATACCACAGATCTGTCTTCACATATTTTCATTGGTCAAAAAAGTCCAGCGACTTAAAATACTTTAAAAAACATTCAACCAAAATGACACCATACATCCTCCCGCAACCTCCACCCCTAACCTTCCACCCCTACTCCTCCACGCCTCCACCCCTACCCCCTACCCCCTACCCCTAACCCTCCACCCCTAACCCTCCAACCCTACCCCTCCAGCCCTGCCCCTCCAACTCTACCCCTACCCCTCCACTCCTACCCCTCCAACCCTAACCTTCCACTCCTACCCCTCCTACCCTAACCTTCCACCCCTACCCCTCCACACTTACCCTGCCTACCCTAACCTTCCACCCCGACCCCTCCACCTCTACCCCTCCAACCCTACCCCTCCACTCCTACCCCTCCCTACCCTAACCTTCCACCCCTCCAGCCCTACCCCTCCAGCCCTACCCTTCCACCCCTACCCCTCCAACCCTACCCCTCCAACCCTACCCCTCCAACCCTACCCCCTCCACCCCTACCCCTCCACCCCTACACCTCCACCTCCACCCCCTACCCCTCCACCCCTACCCCCTCCTACTCTACCCCCTCCACCCC